>NC_134895.1:23228812-23233812 GCF_041734735.1 Babylonia areolata
CAGTTGAACTATGATAACCGATATCTACCATTACAATCACCTTCATTCGTTAACCATTTTGTTTCCCGATTTGTTTATTTATCTGTTTCGTGATTATATGAAAATATCGTTAGGACAAAAGTAAGATGTAATTTAACAAAATTCAGGTGATTTAACAAAATTAATCATAAACATGAGCACAATAAAGATATAGGCCTATGTATACGTGGGAAAGAGGAGGGGGTACATGTAATGATTATTTGGAGACCATTTCGTGAGCACTCCCCCAGATAACCTGCAGCTAACCTAGAGGCGTCCACTTTAAAATACGACAATCGGCAGACAGCGTCGGTGGTGTAACGGTTAGCATGGTTGCCTTCCAAGCAGTCGATCCGGGTTCGACTCCCGGCCGACGCACTTTTTTTCCCCCACCACCGTGTCAGTTCAATGATAATACTTAAAACAATAACGCCCAGTACTATGTTTTCTCTTCCTGTCTTTTAGTAGATGAAACTGTGAACATAAACTATTATGTCATTCAGCAACTTCCAGTATAATCAGTTAAATAATCAAAGTCCATTCGATATGAGAAAAAAAATCGATTTTTTTCTTTTTGTCTGTATACCAATTTTTATGATAGTCAGTCATTATCGAGCATCACCATCAGAACAGCAGAGGAGGTAACTGCTATCCGGACTATTTGGGCTAGAATGTGATTACAGTGGAGTCTCTTGCCCAAGTTACAGCTTTTCCCCACTTTCTTGGCCAAGAGGGTTTTAGGACAGTCGGCGTTGGGAACGGAAGGTTGAATAACAACATCATTTCTATTCAAATTCTTTCCTCTCTTCATTTGTTTAATTAAGTAGGTATATGATATGTCGGATTACTGTTCAAGAGAGCAGTAACATCTACTTTATATAGTTACTCAGTATCAGATATTTCTTTCAGCGAAATTTATAATGTGAGCATAAAGAATAAGGGTAACTGTTCAAACCAAAACAACTTAACCGAGACCAACTGAAAAAAACTATCTAACTAAATTTATTATCGCTGATAGATAGATAGATAGATAAATAGATAGATAAAACAGAAACAAAGCGTCACATCTGTCCATTAATGATGGTTAATTGTGTGCTGACATTATCTGTGGACTATGATTATCTTTATTTTAAAACAATTCACGCAACCATCAAACGAGAAAAAAAGACGAAAGAAAGAAAAGAAGAAGAAAAATTTTTAAAATACGACAATCGGCAGACAGCGTCGGTGGTGTAACGGTTAGCATGGTTGCCTTCCAAGCAGTCGATCCGGGTTCGACTCCCGGCCGACGCACTTTTTTTCCCCACCACCGTGTCAGTTCAATGATAATACTTAAAACAATAACGCCCAGTACCGCTATGTGAATGAAAGAAAATCCTGTATGAACCAAAGTGCGAACAATTCATAGGATGTGATCATACTGATAATCACTATTTACACCACTCTGCTTGAATATTACTGAAAACCGATAGAACGGAATGGTACAGAAAAGTTATCATTGAAAAAAAACACCCACCCCACAAAACAACAACAACAACAACAAAACTAAAACAAAAAACAACACCCCTCGCTCCCCCCAAAAAAAACAGCAACAACAAACCTCACACTCTGTTTCAGGGATGTCTCAAAGCCATATTCAGTGCACTTCCCTTGAAATAACAGTGTCAGTAGATACCACGTTATGGTCTTTTGAAATGTCGGTTTTGCCGCGGAGGTAAATTAGAAAATGAAAACCATTTTAGTGTTTATTTGTTCTGTGTACAATGATCTGGTGGACATACTTTCTTCAGGATTGTGTAAATATGACATTGAGGGCACTGTTACGATCAAACGACGAACAGAGCTATAGTGAAGTATCAGGTTAAGTAGCCTAAGGAAAAAACAGCAACCCCCCAAAACAAAAATAAAACATTTGCTTACACGCGATTCAGTAAAAGGATCAGGCATAAAAACAGAACGATCTTGAGTAATGCGATATTTACAAGAATGGAAAATGCACCCCCCGCCCCCCTCCCACATGATTCGCCTGGTTTTGAATTGTGGTCAATGCAAGTTCAATAAAACAGTTTCGCTTCGCTCCCCCCCCCCCTCTCTCTCTCTCTCTCTCTCTATATATATATATATATATCAGATAACTGAGGTTCATTTCGTCTTCGATTGTAAGGAATATGATGCCATTCGAAATAACTATAAACGTTTATACACAGTCGTTTGCACGTAGACGAGATAAAGTGGCTATTCTTAAATCAGATAGTGAAGACGTTATATTTTCGCTTGCAAAGTACATTGCAGAAACATATAATAAAAGGAAAAGATTAACCTCAATGCAATATTAATATGACTGTAATATGATATAGATAGATGATACAAGATAACGGAAGACAGAAAACCAAAAAAGGAAGTTCAGCTATACAGCTGGATGGTCGGATGTCTATTTTTGTTTTGTTTTGTTTTCTCTTTATGTCAGCTAATTGACTGTCATACATGAATAGTATGAAATGTTTATTAAAATCATGTGTGAGAATGTACGAATGTTTATGTGTTTTTGAAGGTGGACTGACGTAAATTAATTGTTATTTCCCCTTATCGTTTCTCGCTTTCTTTTCATTTGACAATTATACAAGAGGAATTATCCCCCTTGGTAGTAGAGCTGTAAAACGCTATTTGCCAATAAAAAAAAAAAGTGTCAGTGTCAGTGTCTCTTATATCAGTTGCTAGAAAGATGAGGCAAAAATCACTACAAACAGATACAAACTGCATGGTCAGATAGGTTTGACATTGTCTTCTGTAGCCAGTGTTGGGATATGTTGCATGGTGCATTGATAGATGAATGAATGGAGTTTTTTTTTATGTGTTGGGTGGCGTGTGGGTCGCTACCATTTTTCTTCACGGAAAGAACTTTGTTCTGTTCCAATATTTGCTTTCATGATTTTCATTCGTTTACCATAATGTTTTATCATTCAATGAAAGTATGTTGACGCATTCACCCATGTCATAAGGACCTCATGGTCAATGACATTAAAGCGTCAAAGCGTCTCTTTCTCGCTCGCATCACATTTTGTATACAAGCACGCAAGGAAATCGAAAGCTTCCAAAACGAAAAAGAAATGAATGTATTTACTGACATGATCACTGGGGTTGTAGGTTTCCAGGACACACACACACACACACACACACACACACACACACACACACATATATATATATATATATATATATATATATATATATATATATATATATATATATGTACTATGCTTTTCTCGCACCAGAAGAAATAATACAGGCACAATAACAAAGAACCGGCTAGTCTTGGAATCCAGCCTATTGTTTTAGCGAAGACGAACAGCACGAAGGCTTGATGTCGTGTTGAAAACAGAGGGGTTGCAAGTCTGAGAATATCACAAGATAACTGTGTGGGAAAACAGCAGCACGAAAGGTTAATACCCTTGCCTGTATTCTCTATCTCAGCTGAGGCAAAACACAGAAAAGTTAGGTCAGATCGCAAAAGAAACAGTCTGAGCTAAGAAAGGTCGTAACAACAGAAACCAAACCGAAATTACCGCACGCATGGTTAGAAGGGCATCAGGTTTTTTTGGTTTTTTTTAAGTCTAGTCCACGAAAAGATAGTTTAGACTCTCCAAACCTTGATCACCCATGGGGTATCAACTGGAAATATGCACGAGATAAAATAATGTTTGTTCAAACACCAGTAGTTAACCGAAGAACCTTCAAATCAAAAACTTCTAAAAGAAGTTTCCTGAAAAAGGAGTTTCTTAAAAAAAAAAAAAAAAAAAAAAAAAATCTCAATCCAAAACAGTACGCCAAGTTGAACGTCAGACCAAGGGTTCTCTCCAACTCTCGCCCTTCCCATAGCAGGGCCCCAGACAGACGGCTCGCCGGTTTTTCTTTCCTTGCTGTTTACCTTATGAAACTGCTTCTCCTCCCCACCCGCACGGGGGGGAGAAGGGGTGAGGGGGTAGAGGGGCATGGGGGGGGGGGGGTACCCGCACAACCCCCCCCACCTCTAAATCCCTTCAAGCCGGCATCTGTCCATCCCTCCCTACCCCCCCCCCCACCCCCTCTCTCCAGCTACCCCCAACACCCTCCTTCCCTGCCAGCATCGCTGTTCTATTAAAACAAAAAAAACCGCGCGCTCTTCTCACACTGATCGCTCTCCACAGACTAACGGGGGAGGAAGTAAAGGACCCAACATCAGTCTTGGCTGGCCCCGAGCCGCCCGCCCCCCTACCACCAGTCGGGTTCGTAGTGTGATCGCAGGTGTCAAAACAGCGGAAGGTAATTGTTGTACACTGTATCGGGGGGGTGAGGCTGGCGCCTTGCAGACGTGTCACTGCCTTCCCAGACAGACTGTGTTTGTTTGCGCGTGCTCTCTCTCTCTCTCTCTAGCTCTCCCCGTCCCCCCCCCCCCCCCAACACACACACACACTTCTCTCGCCCTGACCCCTACCCCCGGGATAGTTCCACCCCTCCCCCAATCCCCCTCTCACTCTCCATCCCACACCAATCCTGTGCAGGCCCTCCCAGCAGGGTCTATACCCTTGTGCCTGGAGTCAGGACGTCCTGGTGAGAGGCTCAAGGCCTCGTGGTATGTATGTCCCGTGTTCTTTTCCTATAGGGTAGGGGAGAGGAAAACATGTTGCCTTTTGTCTCTCAGGTTGACATTGTTTCCGATCCCCCTCGTAGCGGTGGGGGGGTGGCGTGCTGTGTTCCGATGGTTCTTGATACTGTTTCCTTTGTTGTAGCGGGCTCTGTACTGTACTGTGCTGTACTGTACTGTACTGTGCAGTTTGTGTCGCTCACTCGGTTTGGGACGTTCTCTTTGTGTCCGGACTTGGTGTTGGTTGCATAAAGCGAACTTAGCAGCAGCGCTTAATTAAGTTTACTTATATTCCCAGCTCCACGGTCATCTTCATAATATACTTGAGGAACAGTCTTAACTCTAAGCAAACTTAGCGAGC
>NC_134895.1:23236312-23241312 GCF_041734735.1 Babylonia areolata
CTATGTGTCTGTGCGAGGTGGATGGCCCGCTTGTGCTGTTGGTGCCTTTTCGTTTCGCTGTCACGTCTCTGGCACATGTCTTTGAATACCTTGGTTGGAGCGGACAGAACTAACTTCTTCACACACTGTTGTAGATTACCAGCTTTCCTCGCACTCTCGTGTTCTGTCTGGTGGTGATGCTCTCTGTCTCTCTGTCTCTCTCTCTCTCTCTCTCTCTCTCCCTGTGTGTGTGCTGTGACAAAAAACCCAAAAAAACCAACAACAACAACAACAACAACAAAAAAAAAAAAAAAGAAAAGAAAGAAAGAAAAAAATAGAAGAAAAAAAGAAAGTAGATCGATTATAGTGTAATCTTTGACAGCAGCTGACTACCAAACGCTGCAGCTTCGCAGTATTTGTCAACTCAGACAGGCAGACACATATATATGTATACAATATATATATATATATAGATATAGATATATGTACAGAGAAAGAATATATATATATATATATACATTGTGTATAAGCATACGCATACATACATACATTTACTTATAATTGTGGATCAGAGCCGTACATTACTAACTTAGAATACAAAAGAAATACCAAAGAATGAAAAAAAAAAAAGAGTTGAGTTAAACAGCAGTGCCTCTTTGTGACTCTAATTCATCGTGCCTTTCTTTTCTTTTCGTTTTTTTTTCTCATTGATGTAGGTGCATTTCGCATATCCCTGTTATCTCCGTAGCTTCAATATTGCTGTTTTGCATATAAACATGAACACCTTCGGTGAGATTATTGTTACACTTGGGAGTGGCGTGGGGAAGGAATAATGGTTAATAACTAATTGTTATTTGGATCGATGGATCTGGTCTACGTCGTTTATTTATGCATCAAAAGGCATTGGGCTTGAGCCATTGATCATAGGTGATCAAAGTTCGAGGCCCCGTATCAGTATGGTGCTGTGTCCTTGGGAAATGCATTTTACTGTGATTTTCCTCATCCCACACAGGTGTGAACGGGTACCTGACTTCGGTCAGGGAGAGTTTAAACAGCGGAAGGAGAATATTCGGGCCTTGCTTTCCGATGCTGAGCACTAGACACAGTAGATATGAAATGAAGTAGTTGATATCTACAGGTTCCTTAATGAAGTTACTGCCCCTGTGACCGTTAAAAGCAACGAGACCTCCAACTTCTTCTTCGGATGAGACGATAAACCGGGGTCCCGTGTGCAGCACGCACTTCGCGCCCTGAAAAAGGACCCAGAGCATCGAGAGTGTCTTCATCTGGCAAAATTCTGTAGAAGAAATCCACTCTGGCTAGGTGCACAAATATATACATGCGTGCACTGACAGTCCGACCAAATGCGTTGGGTTATGATGCTGGTAGATTTGGTGCAACTATGGATTTGCCCAAGAAGCAAGATCCAGTGCAACTACACCAAGAGAACATCAAGGAGGTTGACAAGTTTGTCTACTTAGGCAGTGTTGTCAGCAAAGACGGGGGGACGGACGAAGACATCAAGAGCCGTATCAACAAAGCAAGACACGCCTTCAACACCCTTCGACCAATCTGGAGATCGACAGCCCTCTCAATCCGCAACAAGATCCGGATTTTTAACACCAACGTGAAGTCGGTTCTACTCTATGGCTCAGAGACGTGGAGAGTGACAAAGACCAGCACCCACAAGCTTCAGACATTCACCAACAGACTCTAAGAAACATCCTGAACATCAGATGGCCAAAGGTTGTCTCCAATGAAGAACTTTGGAACATGACAAAACAGGCCCCACTGGAGACGGAAATCAAGAAACGGAAATGGGGATGGATAGGCCATACACTACGCAAGTCTGCAACAAACATCACAAGACAGGCTCTTGATTGGAACCCACAGGGGAAAAGGAAAGTTGGCCGTCCGAAGCAGACCTGGCGGAGAAGCATTGAGGCAGAGACAAGGGCGGCCGGAATGACGTGGGCTGAACTGAAGAAAACCAGCCAGAGCCGGGTGCGTTGGAGGAGTGTTGTTGCGGCCCTATGTTCCCCAAGGAATCAAGAGGAATAAGTCAAGTAAGTCATGGATTTGCCCAAGCGCAGTGACGCCTCCTTGAAAACTGACACTGAAACTTCTTCTTCGTCGTCTCCTATCCCGTAGAGTCAAAGACCGTGGGGGCGCCATTGACGGTCTGACAGCAAGTAGCAACGGTGGTCTAGTGGTAGAATACTCGCCTGCCACGCGGGTGACCCGGGTTCGATTCCCGGTCGTTGCACAATTTTTGCCAACGGCCATACCACGTTGAAAACACCGGTTCTCGTCCGATCACCGAAGTTAAGCAACGTCGGGCCCGGTTAGTACTTGGATGGGTGACCGCCTGGGAACACCGGGTGCTGTTGGCATTCCTTTCAAAGCGCGTTGGGTTACGCTGCTGGTCAGGCATCTGCTTGGCAGATGTGGTGTAGCGTATATGGATTTGTCCGAACGCAGTGACGCCTCCTTGAGCTACTGAAACTGAAACTGACAGCAAGTTCTCTCCATTTTCTCCCTGTTCCTCGTCTCTCTCAGGGCATCGTTCAGTCTCAGGCCTGTCTGTTCTGAGACATTGTCCTCCATCTCTTTATCTGTCAGCCTCTCCTTCTCCTTCCCTGCACTGTGCCTTGCAGGGCAGGATTGTATTGTCAAATCCTGCTGACTGACCTCAGTCCAGACGACGTGCCAATACCCCATTTCAATTTTCGCTGCGTTTCGTCACTGTGATTCGGAGACTATTCAAAGGATCCGATGGTTTTGCCTGACTCTGCTTCTCATTTCTTCATTAGTGACGTGATCAATGCAGGAGATGCAGATGAGTTTTCGGAAGCATCCCATCTCTGCGGCCTGTATCCTCATCTCCTGTATCTTTATGCCAATGAGTCAAGAAGTGTCACAACTGACCTTTAACTTAGAGCTGAAAAACTGATAATCATGATTCTTCTTCTTCGTAGGTGTATCACCGTTTAAACTCCGCCATGAATAATCACCATTATGACAGAAATGATAATAATCCAAATGATAATAATATCGTTTATTTTCAGTCTAATATCATCATCTTAGATGAACAAGCTATAAATAAATAAACGAACGATCCGCCATGAAGGCAGCCATACTCCGTTTTCGAGCGTGATCATGATAATATGGTCCCGACTTTTTTCTTTTCTTTTTCTTTTCCCTTCCTCGCGTCGACTTGCCGGCTGATTTCTTGCTGAACACTGTGCGGGTCTCTCTTTCTCTCTCTCTCTCTCTCTCTCTCTCTCTCTCTCCTATTATCATCAGATCAAAATCTTTTGCCTGCTCGTGCAGATCTACAATGCACTGTTCCAGAACTTCTATGCCATATCCATGTTCTGCAGTATTCCAGTATTTACTGTCATATGGGTGGATGTATAGACAAATCAGGAAAACATTTTTTTTTCCAACTTAAGTAACAATTTGTTTATTTCCAAAATCACCAAGTGTTCATATTTTACTTTGATTCTTTTCGCTAACTTTGAAAATACCTTGCGTACAAACACAATAACCCCACCAGAGTTTCTGGCATTAGATGATAATTTAACTGCCTTAGCTACATATGTATCATAGTCCTTAAATGCATGGTAGTCGTATTTGTCTGAATTAACAAATGTTTCGTTCAGTGCGAAAATGTCATAGCACAAAAGTGATTTTATCACATCTTTAATGTCAAGTTTCTGCAACCAACCATTGCAATTCCACGTACATATTTTCTCTCTCTCTCCCCCCTCCTCTCTCTCTCTCTCTTCTCAAGAGCACCTAACCACTTCAGCTCCACAGGGAAAGTGTGTGAAGTGTGTGTGGAGTGGCTGAACGATTGTTCATGGCATTGTTTACCGCCGCACACGGTGCTGCTGATGTTGCTGACGCTGCTGGTGGTGCTGCTCCTCTTGCTGCGATTCCCGGCCGTCACTGGCATCCGACGGTGGTGCAGGACAGGGGGCAGTGGTGGGAGGGGGTGGGGGTGGGGGGGGGCCTGCGACTGTTACAGAGAAGGTCAGCAATGATAGATTTCATTAAAAAAAAATATATCTATATATATATTTATATCTGTGTGTGTGTGTGTGTGTGTGTGTGTGTGTGTGTGTGTGTGTGTGTGTGTGTGCGTGCGTGTGTGTGCGTGTGTGTGTAAAAGAAAAATGGGGCGTCTGTTGTGACGATTCGGAATACTTTCTCAGCATTATATTTTTTCTTCGGGATGACTGCATGTATGTCGTGGGAAGTACTCTCTCTCCCCTGTCTCTCTCTCTGTAATGATAGAGAGACGAATTTCTTCCAAGAAAATACTATGGTGATCCATGTACATTGCGCCCAACAAAGAAATAACTTGGGATCTTATTACTGTAATTATCTATATAAAGCCTTCATCAGAACAACGTGCAGTTGCTGTGAGTTAGTAATTTACTGTTTGATGAAAATTATTTAATATTTTTCTATGTATATGTACATGATAACGATTGTGGCATGCTTGTTCAGGTCTCTGCAGAATGAGCCGATAGTCTTCTGAATATACATAATTTCATTTCTCCCTCCCACCCCCACCCCCACCTTTCTGTCTCTCTCTGTTAAACAACTTTACATCATAATGAAAAATCACAAAAATGCATTGAATTCTGTCAAAGAAAAAAAAAAGAAACGGAAAAAAGCGAAATAAAAATAAACACACACACACGCGCACACACACGCACGCACACACACAGACACAGACACACACACACACACACACACACACACACACACACACACACATTCACACACACACACACACACACACACACACACACACATTCACACACACACACACAACTGAAGACATAAAGAGTGTTTGAGAGAATGGTTAACCCTTCACGTACAGTTACTATGACTGGTACCCATTTCGATCCCTCAGTTCCAGTGGATATCAAGAGCCATCTATCTATCTATCTATCTGTATCTATATTAATGAAAACAAATAATAACCTCATAATTCTGAGGGGAGA
>NC_134895.1:23243812-23246312 GCF_041734735.1 Babylonia areolata
CTAGGTCTGTGAGCTGTCAGCACGTTTTGACAAATAAATTCTGAAGCGTATGGCTTTTAGCCCACGGTTTAGATTCCTCCCCCCCCCCCCCCCCCCCCCCCCCCCCCCGAGATCGACACCTCACCTCGAGCCTGAAAAGTTATTGTTTCCATGTTGCCAGGAGAAGCGTGCAGCTAGAGATGGTATTGTTTGCCAGACGTCAAAATGGCTGCACCCCATTGTTTCGCAGTCGCCATCTATCGCCTTCTTCCGGACCTCCCAGCTTTCCATTTCCGCTCCGGCCGGGGGTCCGCGAGAACTTGTCACTCCCCCCCCCCCCCTCGCCCCCCGCACCCCATGTGAAAGTTTGAAAGTTTGACACTGTCGTTGAACAGCTGCTGTTTGCTGGTGTACAGAGTATGGCTGGGTGGCTGGTGTGTGTAGGTGTGACTGTTTCGCAGTAAGGTTTTTTCCCCCCCCTCTTCTTCTTTTGCTAGTAGTTTTTCCGTTTAAAGTGTGGGTGGGTGGGTGAGTGGTTGAGTATGTAAGTTCCCCCCCCCCTTCCCCCAACCTTCTACTCGTTTTGTTAGTGATTTTTCTGTTTCGTTTTACCGCTCTTTGTTGGTGCCGAACCTCTTTTTGTACTTCTCCTACGCTGGTTAGCAAACGCAAAAGAGCGAAACAAAGAAGAAAGAAGGATTAAAAGTGAAGATGCATTTGATCATTGTTGTTTGTGTGATCATGGCGTTCAGTACAGGTTAAAAGAAATGATACTGCCCCCCTCCCGCCCCACCCCCCACCCCCAGAAAAAAAAAGAATACAGTGGGGACAAAAAAAAGAAAGAAAAAAAAAAGATTACAAGGGTGGTAATTGTAAGCAGTTGCAACGAGACTCTGAATTATGTCCGATCATACTGTAAGCCTGGTATGGCTGTAACCCACATCTCCCCACATCCCCGTCTCTTATCTTTCACTCTCTCATGGATGTGAACCCACCACATGCGCATTTTCCCCTCCCTCCATCTCTCTCTCTCTCTCAGTGCTAATGACTGATGGAAACTTGACGACAGTGGCTCAATGGGTTAACTCAAAACTATGCAAAGCCAAACAAAAGAAGCATGGAAGGTTACTCAGTGGCCACTAGTACTTACTGCAGACACCAAAACCTACCTCCCAGATTATTTGGCTTTGTGCTGGTCAAGCTGAAGTGATGCTTTTCCTCTCTGTCTCACCTGTGGAGGCCTGTCACAGGTTAACAGCGCCCAGGCTGGCTGATTGCTTACTACTACTGGCCGGTGGTCAGTGTGGTGGGAAAGCGACCCACCACCGGCCGAAGGGAGAGACATAACTGGTTAAAATTCCAGACGCGCGAGCTGGGCAGGAAGATCACGCTTGAAATGGCGGACAACGTTATTGCTTCCGCCTTGGATACATATACAAGGAAGGCCGTTGTGTCCAAAGTTTCTACCTCGGTGGTCAAGATGCGGGTGGTATATATGGAAGCTGAGGGAGGCGGGAGGGCGGGGAGGCGGGAGAGGAGGGGGCAGGGTATGGGGGAGAAATCCAGGAGGGGGGGGGGGGGAGAGGGAGGGAGGAAGGAGGGGGAGGGTTGTATTCCAGAGACGGTGTAAGGCAGGTGTCACAGAGAGGTAAAACAGGAAATGTTTAACTCCGAGAATGTGTATGCATTTAACGGCTCTTCACTTTGTGTTGCTTATGACGAAGGTGGGCGATGCTTGTTTACTTGCGATCTCTCTCTCTCTCTCTCTCTCTCTCTCTCTCTCTCTCTGTGTTGTTGCTGTTCTTGTTCTCCCCCCCCCCTCTTCTCTCTCATGTACTTTTCAGTCAGTAGCTAAATTTATTTCAGAAGCACAAAGAATAAGGCATAATCAAACTGATCAGAACAATACCAGAGTAAATGAGGATGACATCTGTGTGTATAGTTTATTTTCTTATGTTCAGTTGGGAAAGGTAGATAACTGGTATACTGAAGTCTATCAGAATGGATGGGTTCGAGTCTGAGTCTATTATTAAGCTTTTATTATTTTTGTTCTGCTTGTTTAATGTATTGTGAGGGTGTGCTATTTTGAGATTGTTTGTTTGTTTGTTGATGAAACGCTAGAAAACAGAGCGTTGTTTTGCACTTATGGGGATACAAGAATTAATCCTCGTCACCCCGTTGTCAATAGACCCCTGCAGGTAATGACAATAAAAATGTCAAAGTGTCAAAGCGTCTCTCTCATGTACGACTGTTATATAACCTTATGTGGTTGTTGATGTTTATCAATTTAGATTTTTTTTATTTCTTGGCGGGAAAAAGCGAACTAGTTCGTGGGATGTTTCAGCAGCTGTAGCAGAATCCTCATTAGCACCTTCATCATCAAATAAAAAAAAAAAAAAAAAACAAAAAAAAGAAAAAAGAAAAAAAAAAGCGAAACAGTTTATGGATATTCAAGTAGTCGTTGTAGATTTATCATCAACACCCTTATCATCATGTATGGTGGTGGCCTAGTGGTAATGCA
>NC_134895.1:23258812-23266312 GCF_041734735.1 Babylonia areolata
AAGAAATCCACTCTGATTGGTACACAAATGGAGCGGTATAATTCAGTTATACCAAGAACGTTTACCAGCTAGAAATTGATTTATCAAATTTATGATAGAAAATGGACTAACCTTATCGTTGGGAAAAAACAACAACAATGAGTGTGATGCTTTTTAACTCGGGATACGACCCCGAAACACTTCCTGTGTTTGCTGTACATGGTATCATCACGAATCATACGCAAATGTCAAATTCATATCAGTTTTTTTTTTTTGACATCTTAACTTACCTGGAACTACCATATCGAGTACATAGTCGACAAAGCTAGAAAAAGTTTAACCGAATTTTCTAAAAATTGTTAGCGATTAACACTGGGGACAGGACGTCAAAGCACTCATGTCTTTGTCGCCTGCCCTTGTGCGTTCAAAACTTACCCATGCCCAAAAGTTTTTTATTTTTTATTTTTAGTGCATCTCAGCATCTGTTAAAAAAGTTACAAAGCATAGACTGCAAAGCGTACAAACTTGCTCTTGGAGTACCAATACACGCATCTACCATAGGAGCTTATAGAGAAGCAGGAGTATTACCCCTTGGTGAAGACAGAAAAGCATCTGCCGCAAAATTTGTTTTATGATGTACAGTTTAAGATACCTTTTCTAAAAATGAGGTAGATCTAAAATCGGACGAGGATTTCGCAAAAAATGGCCAGAACGACCCCCTCCTTAAAGACTATCAGCACTTTTATCGAAGACATTCTCAGTGCTTCAGAGTTTAATGTAAAAATACATTGCTGTTTAAATCATCCTTCTCAACCATTCCATCGTGGGAATTGAGAAAACCAGTCTTTGATATAGACCACACACATCTGCAGAAAAGCGATCCGCCTAACTTGTTGAAAAGCTCCGAATGTTCTCATATGGAAAGTATCTAATTATGTAACAGTTTATACATATGGTTCTGTTCTTGACGATGGAAAAGCAAGAGCAGCTTTTATAATACCAGATTTGAACCACGAGAAAATGTATCACTTGGGTAAACATTTTCCCATATTTACTGCTGAACTAGTTGCCATAATTATGGCCTTAAATCACATTTTAGATCTTTCTAAAAACGATAGCCAAATTCTCCTCTGTGTAGAATCGAAATAAGTGTTGTATGCTCTTAGATCTCAAAATCAAAATCCTGTCTTGAGATAATAACCGAACTAAAACACGTTATACATCTTTTGTCGATCAAAGGAACTCATGTAACTTTCACTTGGGTGCCTTCACAGTGTGGGATTTTTTTTCAAATGATTGGGCAGATCAGGCTACCGGAAAGGCAGCGCGCAATTGTGAAGGGTCAGTCCTTCTCAGTATACCATTAGATCTACAAGAGTGTTATAGAATAAAGATGCACTGAAAACGTTTCCTGTGATCGGGTTAAAAATACAAATATGTTAAGAGATTCCGACTGCCAATATTACCGTCACTACATAAAGACAGTTACAGCGAGCAACCCCAATGCTTTCTTGTATAATTCATCTGTCTCCCAGTCAAGACCAATCATAAGTCTGATTTACCGATTTCATTTGAATGCCCTTCGTACAAAATATTGCAAAAACATGCAGTGTTTAGGCGGAAAAGAAGTTAATGTCTATCATATACTTGTCAAGTGTCTGAGAACAAAATAACTGGTCTTTCAAAAACCCACAAACCAGTTTCTACTGAACACGTATACCTATTTGTCCTGAGATGATGTTTTGAATAATTATTCAGTACTCCGACAAATAATAAAATATTTGAACCAAAGTCCAGTTGGTATCTACCTTTGTGATTGATTATGTTTTTCTTATAACGAGTACGCTTAATCCTGTTACAGGAATGTTCCAGTTATAGTTTACTCTTAGTTCAGTCTTTCGTAGTTCTGATTAACCCCTGCTACTTTTTACGTCCCTTTTCCTACATCATTCATCCCACCACCTCTTCCCATCGTCCCCCACCCTCATCACCCACCCCGCCCCATCCTCCCAACCCTCACGCGCGCACACACATACGTTACCCCCGACCACCCACCTCATCCCCCAACCCCCCACTTCTCCCGTCTAATATCACCTACCAGTGAAAAGACGTTAAACTGAAGAAAGAAAAAACCAGTGAAAAGACGTTAAATTAAAGAAAGAAAAACCAGTGAAAAGACGTTAAACTAAAGAAAGAAAAACCAGTGAAAAGACGTTAAACTACAAAAAGAAAAAAAAAGAGTGAAAAGATGTTAAACTAAAGAAAGAAAAAAAAAAAATCAGTGAAAAGACGAAGAAAGAGAGAAAAGAGCGGTACGGTGGCCCGGAGCCAACTGACAATGATGATGATGATGATGATGATGTATGGGGTGGGAGGTGGGAGGTATCGGTAACGGCGGGATAGGAGTCTACAACCTGACGATACTTCTCTCCAAAACAAACACGGGGACAAAAAGACACACACACGGAGAGAGACACTCACACCACACGTTTGTGTATGACACCAGCCAGCGCCAGCGACAGACAACTCAACCTCCCAAGTTTATGTCCCCTCATTTTTTTTTCACACACGTTCACCACGGCCATGGGAGGGGAGGGGGGGGGGGGGAGGTGGACAAACGTTTTGCCACTCTTGTGTCGAAGATCTACTGGCTGGTTGAGCTTCATGGGGCGAAAAATAGAACAATAAAAAATATAACAACCGAAGACGACGATCAGTGCCCGCGGTTAATTTAAAAAAAAAAAAAAAAAATCGGACAAGGGGGTGTTCGTCACATTCATGCTCTGCAAATAATCGACGTGCCCCCCTCCCCCTGAATCAGGCAAGTTGTGCACTGAAGAATGAAGTCAAGCATTTTTGCGAGTAAGCGTCGCCTTAATGGGTTACTGTTTTGATACACTGGTTTTGCCTTCAGTGTGCACAGAGAGAGAGAGAGAGAGAGAGAGAGGGTGGGTGTAAGGTGTTTCAGAAATGAACGAATAAGAGAGAGTGGAAGGGAGGTTGGGGGAGAAAGAGAGAAGGAGAGAGAGGGGGTGTTTCAGAAATGAACGAATGAGAGAGAGTGGTAGGGAGGTAGGGACAGAACAGAACAGAGCAGTGCAGAAAGAGAGAGAGTGTCTCACAGCATCCTAACTGCGTCGTCTCAGAAAATGAGACAAGGCAAGGCAACACAAGACAAGACCACATCACACGGAGAAATCACTTGCGAAAACAACAACAAACAAACAAACAAAAACAACAACAACAGCAATAATACAACACAATACAATACTATACAAAGTATTACAATGAAACGCAATGCAACGCA
This sequence comes from Babylonia areolata, assembly GCF_041734735.1. NCBI lineage: Eukaryota > Metazoa > Mollusca > Gastropoda > Neogastropoda > Buccinidae > Babylonia > Babylonia areolata. Next base: position 23,262,099 of record NC_134895.1, read on the forward strand.
AAACAATACAACACTTTACAATACAAGACAAAACAAATCAAACGTTTCATGAACATGAAACAATAGTCGTTTGCCGTTTAGCGGAAACACCCCACTCCACCCACCCCAAATCTAAAATAATGGTATTTCAACACCCGGAAATGACGTAAGTATATACTGTCCTACATCCTGTATTTGGTTGCCCACCACGGAGAATGTTGTTGTTGTTGTTGTTGTTGTTTTCAAGAAAATAACTGATTAATCAATAATTAATCAAGTTGAATAAAAAAAAAATCCTGGTCTTATGCGGGAATCGAGTCCCATGCCACAACCGCTAAATACGTCCCATTCTTTGTACTTAAAAAAAAGTTTTTTCTTCTTCATCTTTTTTCGTTCGTGGAGTGGATCTCCAACGTTCACTCGTTTTCACGAGATGGCTTTTACGTGTATGACCCGTTGTTTCCCCTGCCATACAGGCAGCCATACTCCGCTTAAACGTTGAAACAGGGGATGTCGTTACATCAGCGAAGATTACACCAGGGATCGTGAATAAACCGGAAGGAACATGGATATGCAACCATGTAGTTAGTACAGTTAGCCCTTATGGTGCCGTACTGAGGTCATCAGCTTGGAAAGTCAGATAGCATAACGGAGTCCAGCAATGTTCTACTGATTATAAAAAAAAAACTCACGCTTAGGTTTAATCGTTGCAGTTTTGATTGTATTTTCTATAACTTGAGCAACGGCATTGAAACAACATATCAACAACAACAAACAAAAAAACAAACAAAAAAGCAGATAAACGGAGGACGATAGCAACTTCGGAAGGGGGCAGTGAAGAGAAGGTTTTGGAGGGGAGAGGAGGTGGGGGGTGGGGGGGGGGAGCGGGGGAGGGGGAGGGGAGCGTCTAAATCAGTCACTAACGTGGCATCACCTCTATCGAACTCTCAAGGCAACCGTCCAACCAACCAACCAATATGACACGAGGAGGGGTCAGTCCTGTCATATCACACACACACACACACACACACACACACACACACACACACACAACACACACACACACACACACACACGCACGCGCGCGCACACACACACACACACACACAACAGACCAGCCGCTCTTTATTCTGGCCAAGAGATTCTCTATCATTTTACCCCCCCCCCCCCCCCCCCCTCCTCCGGCACCCCCTCCAAAAAAAAAAAAACCCCAAAAAATAAACACACACACACACACACACACAACCCCCCCCCTTCCCCTACCCGCACCGCCAACCCGACCCGTCCTCCACCCCAACCCCCAAACCCCCCACCCCTCCTCTGTTGGTGGCGACGCACGAAGCAGAGCGTCTGGCCCCCACCGCAGTGTCTGCGTCTGACAAAAGGGAGACAAACACGTGCCGGGGATGACTGTCGCCAGGGGGAGGGGCGGGGCGCCAGTGGAAGCCAGGAGGGAGGAGCAGCCATCAGGGCCTGTATTCTGTGTGTGTGTGTGTGTGTGTGTGTGTGTGTGTGTGGACTTTGTGATGGGTGACTCCTGGATAGGAGGCTGGCCGAGGTTCTTTGTCAGTGACCAGGGGTGGAGAGTCAGGGGGGTGGAAAGGGAGAGGGCGGGGGTGGGGTGGGGGTGGGGGCGTCTATGCTTCCCATGACAGGTGAGCGACTCGTGTGTGTGTGTGTGTGGTGATGAAGGGGTAAGGTGGCCAATTGGTTAAGACGCTCACATGTCAATAGAGTGTCCGTGAGGGCCTGGGTTTGATTCCCGCATTCGCCCTTTCTCCCAAGTTGGGGTGAAAAAAAAAAGAAATTACTCTGAGCGTCTGGTCATTCGGATGAGACTATAAACCGAGGTCCCGTGTGTAGCACGCACTTGGCGCACTGAAAAAGAACCCATTGCAACAAACGTGTTGTCATCTGGCAAAATTGTGTACAAACTGTGTAGAAATCCATTCTGATAGGCACACAGATATGCATGCGCGACGGGCTATGCTGCTGGTCAGGCATCTGCCTAGCAAAGGTGGAGAAGCGTATATTATGGATTTGCCCGAACGCAGCGACGCTTTATTGAAAAGTTGAAACTGAAACTGTCAGTAACCAGAAGTGGAAGGTCGGGTCGTGGTGGTGGTAGTGGTAGTGGTGGTGGTGGTGGTGCATGCTGCCGACGACAAGTGGGCGACTCGTCTTGCATGCGATGACCATTGAGATGTGAACAAGGTTTGCATGCAGGAAAATGGGCGAAGTAGATCAACGTAGTTTTTTTGTTTTGTTTGTTTTTAAACCTTCGCCGTACCTCGTGTTCGAAAAATTACTCACAGCCGTCATTCAAATCTTCATAACTCAGTCAGTTTGGCTGTTTTTCAATTGACATTTGGACGACCCCCCCCCCCCCGCTCCCCCCCCCCCTCATAAGTTTTGCTTATCCCCACCAAAATGTGTTGATGTTTTGTTGGTAAACGAAGGAGTAATTAAACAATGAAGTCGTTGTATAACGTGCACCGGACATTTGGATATATTAATAAATATCTACACAAAGGGGGGGGGGGGGGGGGGGGGGGGGGGGGGGGTTGGGGGGTAGGAGCGACAGAAGAAGTTTTCCCAAGATAATTATGTGACAACATGACTTGAAACACACTGGATACACTGAAAAGCATTTCATCATTTCCAAAACTAATTAAAAGCAAAATCTAATAACTTTGGTATTCCAATGTCAGTGAAAAATACGACAAACATATGTCTTGATACTAGTAGCATGTAGCATTAGTTCATTGATCTGTTGTCTCTTTCTTACAGTATGAAAAATGAGTTTGTCTACTTGACGACTTACAAAAAATCATTCTCACCTTCTAACATTTTGTGCAGGTGAGGTGAACCACCGAAGGTTAGTGACGTAAGACCGGTCTCAGGTTCCACGCTCGCGGACTAATGATTTGTTTTCTTCACAAGGTTGTTAGAAATTTGGCGTTGCTATGATCTGATGGGTTTGTCGTTGAAAACTCGACTTAGTTTGTTTTACACAATCGTTTATTCGTTTTTTGTTTTTTCGTTTTTTGACTCACTTGTGTAAACAAAGTGAGTCCATGTTTTAACCCGGTGTTCGGTTGTGTGTGTGTGTGTGTGTGTGTGTGTGTGTGTGTGTGTGTGTGTGTGTCTGTCTGTCTGTCTGTCTGTGTGTCATTGACATTTTCTCTGCAAATACTTTGTCAGTTAAACACCAAATTAGGCATAAAAATAGGAAAAATTCAGTTCTTTCCAGTCATCTTGTTTAAAACAATATTGCACCTCTGGGATGGGCACAAAAAAAATGAAGCCTAATTATATGCAAACTGCATTTACTGTTATATTTATATTTTTTGTATTCTCTAAACTTGGCACTTTGATCTGATATTCTGACCCAACAACAAGAGCAGTCATTATTATCATTTTTTGTTCAAACAGGAACTTCTTTTGCTAAGCATGGAAGTTTTTTTTTTTTTTTTTTTTTTTTTGCAAACGTTTTGGTGCAGATAGTAAAAAAGGGAAATTACTCTGTAATTAATGCTAGGGGACTTAATTTGCTTTAAACTGATCTTTCTCATCTTAAACATTACATTTTGAAATTATACTCAATACATAAAAACCTTGGATTTCTTTTTTTTTAAGTGTATCACAAGTGAGTCTTGAAGGCCTTGCCTCTCTTGTTTGTTTTAGCTTTAAGGGTAAGATTTCAGTGCCTGCACTGCCCAACGTGTTATGGATGTCCGTAAATCAGGCTTCCTTCTTCCTCTGTCTGTCTGTCTGTCTGTCTGTTTCTCTCTCTCTCCTCTCTCTCTCGATAATTTGTTGTGTAGCTTATATGGATCAGACCGCACCCTTTGGCACCTCCTTGAATAAAACAAACAAACTTATATTCGGTTTGTAAATACATATTCTATACATCGAAGATCTTCGCGAAACTCCTGTTATTCGGTTAGCAAATACTGGTTATATTTATTGAAAAGTAGTCACGAAACTCCTAATATTCGGTAAAGTAGGTTCTATTGAAAGTGTTCGCTAAATTCTTGGTATTCGGTCAACAGCTGCTAATTCTATCTATTGAGTCTTCTCGAAACCCCGATTTAAAAGACATGGAGCATGCTTTATCATCAGACATGTTAACAATATAGCCGGTCAGCCATTCGCACAGTTAATATATACCTTTAAAAAAAAAATTGTATTACTCTTTTATGTCACAACCGATTTCTCTCTGTGAAATTCGG
>NC_134895.1:23268812-23308812 GCF_041734735.1 Babylonia areolata
GGAGGGGAAGAAGGAGGAGGAGGAGGCGGAGGAGGAGGAGGAGGGGAAGAAGGAGGAGGGGAAGAAGAAGGAGGAGGAGGCGGAGGAGGAGGAGGAGAAGAAGGAGGAGGAGGAGAAGAAGGAGAGACAGACACACACACACACACACACACACACACACACACACACACACACACACACGCCAGAGAGAGAGAGACAGAGACAGAGAGAGACAGACAGACAGAGAGACAGACAGACAGAGAGAGAGTGAGGATGGAGGGCGTTACGGAAATTGTTCGAGCAATATAACAGGAGAGAAAAGAAAACGTTTTTGACCATTCTGGCATGAAAGATTCGGTTGGCCAAACCCGCTTCAGGATTTCTCAGGGCGCCTTGATAGCGTGGTTACAGCCATGGAGCCATTTGCATTGCTGGGACGGAAGAGCCTAGTATGGTCGTAACCCGTTATTAACTGTGTGTAGTATGGAACTGACCAATGGCGTAGTTCGGTCAACGTAGGCATTTAGTCACGTGTAGCTGTCAGAAAGTTAGAACCAAGCAAAGCAACTCGCACCTGGACCTTAGAATTACGCTCTTTCACAGACAGCGTCGGTGGTGTAACGGTTAGCATGGCTGCCTTCCAAGCAGGTTCGATTCCCGGCCGACGCACTTCCACCCTCCTCCTCCTCCCTTGATCATGGAGAGAGAGAGAGAGAGAGAGAGAGAGAGAGAGAGAGAGAGAGAGAGAGAGGAAAAGAAGGGAGAGAGAGAGAGAGTGTGAGAGAGAGATGGGGAGGGAGGCAGGGAGAGAGAGGGAGGAGGAGAGAAGAGAGGGAGAGGGAGTGAGAGAAGGGGAGAGAGAGAGAGAGATGGTAACAGAAGGCCCGAATGGGGGGTGTCGTTAAGAATTTGTGAAGACCTTTTCTAAAGACAAAGACACAGAGAGAGAGAGAGAGAGCAAGTTCAGTTAGTCGCCGGATTTCTGCTTTTAACGATTTTTTTCAGAGCCTAACGCTTCACTATAAAAACTCACGCTTCTGGTTGCAACATGTAATCCCCTCGCCCGCACTACCACTCACGTACACAGACACACACAGGATTGGCTAACATCCGAACTGGCAGACACAAGGCGACCACACAATCTTAGCTTCAAACCCCCCCAGGCATTATTAACTCTCCATCCGGCCAAAAAGCCCAAAACGTCTTGTATCGCTTCTTAGATGTCGGAAACGCCGGGAACTCCAGTCGACTTTTTGGTGCCGAAGCGAGCGGATGTCTAGACGCCATTTTTTGGAGCCAGACGAGGAGAATATTCTGCTTGGCGTTTCCGGAAGCGGAAGTTGCCGTAGCACGTATGCGGTGATGTAATCATGGCGCGCGGCGTGAATGTATTTCCCTTGCTTCTGCGGGTTTGGGAGGGGATTATGTTTGTATCATCACGCATTAAATGTGCTGTGAAAAGAAAGAAAGGTGGGGATGGGCGGAGGGGCGGGCTGGGGGTGGGGGTGGGGGGTGGGGGGGGGACTTGGAAGTGCTGCTGACTTCATTCTTTGAGCATCATCCTCTTTGGGGATGAGTCAAAGAAGCCGCTGTTTCTTCTTCTTTCTTTTTTTTTTTTTTTTGTCCCGCAGCTTCTTCTGAAGCCACTGAGAAAATGGTTACGCTAAGGAAAAGTGATGGCGCCCTTCTGTTGTATGGAAGATGGCGTTCTTCAGTGTGAATATATTATCATTCATGAAGAGTGATTTCACTTAAGACGCTGGACTAACTTCAGTGTGGCCAGAACCGGAGGATCAACGGATCGTTTGGACTTCTTACCTGTTCTGGGAATCAGAATCTAACTAAAACAAAGAACTAAACAACGAACATAGCTGTTCATTCATTCATCCAACCATTTATTTCTTCATTCATTCCTCCGTCCATTCATTCACGACCTTCACAGCCTTGCTAACCGCAGCATCAGTATCAGTATCAGTATCAGTAGCTCAAGGAGGCGTCACTGCGTTCGGTCAAATCCATATACGCTACACCACATCTGCCAAGCAGATGCCTGGCCAGCAGCGTAACCCAACGCGCTTAGTCAGGCCTTGAGAAAAAACAACAACAACAACAAAAAAGCAACAACCCCAAAACAAAACAAAACAAAATAAATAAATAAATAAATAAAAATTACAAGATAAATACATAAAACTACTACTACTACTACTACTACTATTTATAAGGCGCAAAATCTTGATGAAGTCAACTCTAAGCGCACAAAAAAAGACAACAATGATGATAAATAAGCAAATAAATGTAAAACCTGCAGACACACATTCACACATACACACACACACACATGCATGACATATATGCAACAAACATACAGTTTCACAGACATGAAAACACAATCAAACACACACAAACGCACAGGAGCCCCAGCCGCAGAGTCCATGCATTTGCATATGTATATGAGTTGGAAACAGCTTCAAAAAAAGTGCCCCACCCGCCCCCCCGCCCCACTTCCCCTGGACCCCTTTTGTCCCTGTACCGTTTAGGATTTTAGCAAGCCTTACGAGAGAAAGCCGACCTACGCATACCTAACCTTGAAATCAGGAGTCTCCCTCCTACACTCTTTTTTTTTTTTTTTTTTTTTTTTTTTTGCTGCCCCATCATCTGCACCATTTCAGTAGCATTACTCCCACGCCGCTCATTTAGATTCCCCCGTACACGGCCACACCCGGGTTCGTCCGTCGCAGTTCCAGCGTCGGCAGTCAACAGGGAACCATCGATGTTAGGTCGCCTGGAGGCCACACACCAGAGGAGACCCTGCACTGCTGCTGAGTCACTTCGGTGGTGTTCAGTGGTGCCTGTTCTGTTTTTTAACGTACTTAGGACATCACCTACTAAGCCCCCTACTAACGACAATAATGGCTTAGTCGCGGAGCCAGACTGAGTGAGCGTCTCTCCCAGAGTGGAGACCGCCACCACGTCCCTCAAACAACCCTCCTACACTCTTCATCTGGGCTTACTATTCAGCATTCTCTCACCTTTTTCCAAACAACCCTTCCCACCCCCCGCCCCTCGCCCGCTCCCTTCTAATGGTCGACTTCAGCCAGTGAGGAGAAGATATGTTAACACCACGAAAACTCTCTCTCTCTCTCTCTCTCTCTCTCTCTCTCTCTGTATGTGTGTGTGTTCCTGTTTTTTTTTTTTAAAGAAATATATTTTGATGTATTTTGATTTTTCTTCGCTATCTTTTCAGAATCTTTAGGTTTGAATGGGGTGCTGCTGCGATTTCACTGATGTCTGTATTGAACAGCTGATTAAAAATCTATGTTGGAAAAAGGTTCTCCTTTGCTTACTTTTCCGTACATGGTATAGTGTCATTGAATAGTTGTTGAGAGCAACTACTCCCAAACCACTTAAAAAGAAAGGAAAAAAAGGGGAAAAAACCTCTCCCTCCCAACCCCCTCTTTCTTTTATAAACATATATTCACACACACACACACACACACACACACACACACACACACACACACACACACACACACACACACACAACTTTCCCCCCGTCTAATACCATTTGTAGTGGAAAGAGATTAAATTGACAACAACTGACAACTACTACTACTACTGCTACTACTACTTCTACACACACACACACCCACACACACACACACACACACACCCACACACACACACACACACAAACACACCACGGAAACACACAGAAAACCACAAAGACTGGAATCAGGGGAACTAACTGGTCCAGTTGGCTCTGAACGGATGGGGAGAACAGTGAGTGGCTGGAAGAGATGGACAACGAGAAGGGAGAATGAAATTGTAAAAAGTGTTTGAGAGTGTTGTGGTTCGATTCTAATAGAAGAGAGAGGGGAGCAGACAGGAGGATATAGGATCGACTAATGTTGCACTCACTCTCTCCTCACATCAATAGCAGGGCCACATGGAGTGGCTTTTATAGAGTGTTTACTTTTACAATATACATGGGAAATCAGCACACACACTAAGCAGTTCACCCTACACCTAAAGCAGCACACCTGGAACACAAACACACAACCAAAACCCAGGTCAGGTAAAATCTCAAAGACTGGACATTGGATGGAGCGGGAAGGGAGATATGAAGGAGGGGGCGGGGGAAGGTGAAGGGATGGGGGGGGGGGACAGAGGGTGGGGGTGGGGGGGGGGTGGGGGTGACACTGCTGGCACACTATAACAAAATGAAATAGACACCATACCAGGAAATCAAACAGCATACGATACAGTATCACACGATACAATGCAATGCCAATACAGTACTATACACCTCACAACGCAACACGACACAATAAAACAAATTTCACAGTGTACGTTCACACACCAGTCACCTCAGAACAGCACCCCCCTCACCCCCCCCCGACGCACCCCTTACCCAACAACATCTCTTCTTCCCCCGTTCCCACCCACTGACGCACCCACCCACCCGCTAAATCCATCACCCTTCCCATCCCCTAAGTCGTGCCATAGATTGTCCAATCGGATCTGTCAAAAAAAACAGAGCAGCATCCGATCTGCCACGTCGTGTTTCTCTCTCTCTCTCTCTCTCTCTTCTCTCTCTCTCTCCTACACGCCCCCACCCCCACCCCTTGCAAGTTGTAGCGATCTAGATGGAGGGGTAACTTTCCACCCTTGTCACGGCCAAGGAAATTCCACCCACGCAACAGCATCCCACCTCAGGCGATCTGGAGAGACAGGATTTCAAACAGATTTTTTTTTCCATTCTTCTTTTAGGCTGAATTTTAGGCTGACACCATGTTGATAATGTGACAACCAAAACAAACTGCCAGAGTAACTGGAGGGCGGGGAAAAAAAAGAAAAAAAAAGGGGGGGGGGGGGGGCGGGGGGGTGAGGTAAACGGATGATAAACTGTTTACGTACGCTCACTACACGTAACAAATGGCTGTTCAAAAGTTTACTGACATCAGCACTCCCCCCACCCACCCTTCCCCCCTCTCCCCCACCCGACGAAACCTCTGCTCACTTGACATCGAAGTTAAACAATGTTTTGTTGTTGTTTTCACTCAATACAATACAATGTTGTAGTGACGGGAGTTAGCTGAATAGACCTTATTCGTAACAATAAAATAATTAAATAAAGAAATGAAAGATAAATCTGCAAATGCTCAGTCACAGAGGCATTCTTCTCGTGTATGACACACACACACACACACACACACACACATATATATATATATATATATATATATATATATATATATATATACATACACACACACCCAGAACAATCACAACAAAGCACAAAGCATATCACCTCCAGTGCCTTCATGATGATAATCAAACGAAGACAATTCCGTATAATAACTGCATGTTGTCATACATCAGCACTTGACCGCAAGCTCAGGTTCGCAGTGATGGTCTTGGTGACGGAGCCATCCAAAGCAATTTCTGACCAGAGGAATTTTTTTCCCAAAACATAGCGTTTGTATTGTACGCATAGTCATATGTGTGGCTAAATAAAAAATAATTATTCATTGACAAAATTCAAGGGAGAAATAGAGGATTGGGATCTAAAAACAGAAAACACACACACACACACACACACACACACACACACACACACACACACACACACACATACACACACAGAAGGACAAGGCAAAGACAAAATTCTTTAATTTCGAGGATAATAGATAAGCACTGGTGTGATTTTTTTAACATCCAGAGAGAGAGAGAGGATGAATGGCGATTCGAAATTAGTTCGAACAATAGGAAAAACAACAACAACAACAAAACACCACCACGTTTTTGACATTTCCTTTACTTGTCTGTTTATTTGCTCGTCAGTTTACTAACTGCAGCGAAGAACTAGAACAATTTGTTAATGAGCACGTGTGTGCTCAAGTCATTGTTTGAGGAAGACAGTGACCGTGTGGAGTGAGGATAATGGGGAGGTGGGGCAGAGAGAGGGAGAGAGGGGGGAGTTAGAAAGGGGAGGTGCGTCAGAGAGAGAGTGAGTGAGTGAGAGAGAGAGAGAGAGTCTGTGAGTGTGAGGAGGTGTGGTGGTGGATGAGGACGGAGTGGAGAGACTTTTAAACACAACTACGTGAAACCCCAACTCTGAAACAATACCTAGGAAAACACAAACTCTACAAAACCGCAACTAGACGAACGTCGACGCCACTCTATCCGACACCTCCGCCCCCCCCCCCCCCGGCCCCCCCACCACCACCACCAACCGTCTAAACTGTCCTGGGCACAGGTTCATTACGAGCTGTAAGCTGGCTAACGAATGCGGCTCCGCGACCAGCCATGTTTGCCTCCCGGTATGCTTTGCGTGCACCTCACGTGATCGCCAGTGGAGGGCGCAGCAAGGCCCGGCTTTGCATACGATGCGGTTGATGTCAAAATTGATTAAGCCCTCGCAAATATTGTCCATCATGACTTCGGAAACCGCTTCATCAGGCCCCACTTAGAGAAGCAAACAGCAGAAGGCGTGAAGCAAGGCCGACGATTGGTTCAAACCCTTCTTCCCCCCACCCCCACCCCACCCCACCCACTGGCACACACCCACTTCAACGGGGGAGGGGATGGGGGTGGGGGGAGGCTAGCCGGGAGGGAGGGCCTCCGTGGGGGGGTTGGGGGGGGGGGAAGAATTTCCTGTCCAGCCAGTTAACCGCAAGAGGGTGGGGGGGGGTGGGCTGCTATCAGGCTCTTAGTTTTTTTCTTCTTCTTTCCGCGAGTAATTCAGTCCCTGCAGTTAACGAAAAGAAAAGAAAAAGAAAGAAACAAAAACAAAACAAAAAAAGAAGAAGAAGAAAAAAAGGATTCGCCGTTTGTTTTACCGAGGGGTGGGGGGCCCGGCGCGTGACCGTAATGAAAAGCAAATCGCCAGTGACAGTCCAAGACGATTGTGGCACCGCCGAGGGAGGAAACTCCAGCACAGTCTCTGTAATGAGACAAAGCGAGTAGCCAATAATGACCAGTGGAGGGTACACACACACGGTACGGGGGACTCCTGTCTGTGGTTAAACCGACTGATTGTTCAAGCGATTGACAAGATTGTCGGCGGCCGGCTGCTGAGGCTCAGGACCGGCGGCGGCGGCGGCGGCGTCGGCGGAGTGTATGCTTCTGTGCCGCTGCCGACACTTCCCCTCCCCTCGGAGTGAGGAATAGCATCCTGTTGAGAGTTGGCCGAGAGGGGCTGCTTTTCACCGGCTCGAAAGCGTTCTCAAGTCCTGGTTCCCGAGGGCGGAAAGAAAGACTTGTTGGGCGTAATTGGACATTACGTTTTCCCCCTTTCGTCACGGTGTGCTATTGCTAACCCGTGGAATTCACACTAAAACGGTTGGGGACATGTTGAAACCTTATCTCTCTCCACACACAGAGAGACAGGAAGGGAAGGGAAGGAGAACACACACACACACACACACACACACACACACACACACACACACACACAGAGGGAGAGGGAGATGAAGGAGAATGAATGGATGAATCTCTATTTTCCAGCGGTGATGTTAGCACTTTGGCCGACTAACATATCTGCCGTTGTTTTAAAACACACACACACACACACACACACACACACACACACACACACACACACACACACACACACACACACACATGTATAATATATATATATATATATGACAGAGAGAGAGATTCAGAATCAGATTCAGATGCTTTATTCATTGAGGCCATAGCCCCAAATGAACAAGGGGTGATTACAACATTAATCTTTATGTCACCAGAATTATATCATTCAATTATGACGAAGCTATGTATACATAATAAAATTACATATCATGTAAATACATATACGTATATATATATATATATATATATATATATATATATATATATATAGAGAGAGAGAGAGAGAGAGAGAGAGAGAGAGAGAGAGAGATGGATAGTGACAGACACAGAAGAAAGGACAGTATAATCATTCCCTCCCATCAATGACAGTATAATCATTCCCTCCCATCAGGGACAGTGTAATCATTCCCTCCCATCAAGGACAGTATAATCATTCCCTCCCATCAAAACCTACAACAAGAAAACCAATATTTTCTTCTCTTCTCTTTCACATGCGGTAATGGGGAGTTGAATCGTTTCCTGACCCGTTCCTTGCTGTATGCTCCGTATTTGTTGATGGTGGTGCATTCTGCGTATTTTCCTGCGGACACACTTCATCATTCATGGATCACGCAATGTTCAGTATACGTCATTCGATCTTCTGCGCGATTCTACACAATGGGTTCTACGTACCAGAAGGTCAGTAAAATATGCCAAATTTGAAAAAAAATACCTCCGTCCTTCACGTACCCAAAAGTTCAGTTGCTAGAATTCGAACTCTAGATCATCGAGACGGATGCGGTCAAACGAATCACACGACTGTTACGACCATCCATTATTCCAGTTTCCCTCACCTCTTATCTGTAGGGTGTGAAATTCTTCAGACTATAGCCTGAATTCAGACTGAAGGAAGATAGGGAAAAAGACTATGGTACATATGATTTGTTTGGTTTGTTTATGCAATGGTGGGTGAAGGCAATTATCATTTGAAGATTTGACGGGCGCAACAGCCGAATGGTCAAAGCGTTGGATTTCAATCTGAGGGTCCCGGGTTCCAATCTCGGTTACGGTACCTACCTGGTGGGTAAAGGCTGGAGATTTTTCCGATCTCCCAGGTCAACATATGTGCAGACCTGCCAGTGCAGGAGCCCACTTCGTGTGCATACGCAAGCAGAAAACCAAATACGCACGTTAAAGATCCTGCAATCCATGTCAGTGTTCGGTGGGTTGTGGAAACAAGAACATACTCAGCATGCAGCCCCCCGAAAACGGAGTATGGCGCCCTACATGGCGGGGTAAAAACGGTCATACACGAAAAAGCCCACTCGTTAAAACTCTGTTGCATGGAGATCCTGTTCTCCAAAATCATACAAATATATTCATATTTCAAACTGTCCACCAGTTTATCTCCGATACAAATAGATTTTAGCTTAGAAAGTATTGTGAAGAAAGGGTACAACATGATTCTATTCGTAAAATATATGTTGAATTTATTTGACTGACCAAATATTCGAAGTGAATGGATTGGCCAATGATCTGTTAGAATTTCTCCTCTCCCCCTCTGTTCCCCCTCCTCCACCACCTTACCCTCCATTCTTCTAAATTTTCTTCTTCTTCTTCTTCGTGTTTTTCTTCTATTAGGCCAATTACTTTGGTGATAATAAATTTAATCTCATGTTAATATTGATATTAGCATTATTTTACTATATTATGTACTGTTTGTTTATTTGTTTTATTTCATTATTTCATTACTTACTGTTTATGAATGTTATTTGATACAAGTCATAATATGGTTCATCAGCCGTCATGATAAAATTGAAGTGCAACGTTGTGAGCACAGTATAAGCTTTAAGCTTGTTGATGCTCTTTTGTCATTCATTGCATTGTAATCATGTGTATTGTTGAATAATTAAAGATTATTTAAACCAAAAAGCCCACTCGTGTACATACGAGTGAATGTGGGAGTTGTAGCCCGCGAACGAAGAAGAAGAATATGATGCTTTCCGACTGAAACATAAAATTTCAGTCTCATCCCTGTCTGTTGTCACTGACGATTTTTCGAGTGGAATCTGTTTGATCTCAGCACCTGCTTGTTAAAGCATTCACTGAAATCGCTGTGCAGTGTCTTAGCACACCCCTTTACTGCAGGGATTTTTGTGCTGTCATCGTCCATCCTAATAACACACCTCCAGCAAGCCGTACATTAATTACATACTTCCTCTTCCTCTTCGTTCGTGGGCTGCAGTTCCTACGTTCACTCGCATGTACACGAGTGGGCTTTTACGTGTACGACCGTTTTAACCCCTCCATGAAAGCAGCCATACTCCGCTTTCGGGGGTGTACATGCTGGGTATGTTTCCATAACCCACCGAACGCTGACATGTAACAGGATCTTTAACGTGCGTATTTGATCTTCTGCTTGCGTATACACACGAAGGGGGTTCAGGCACTAGCAGGTCTGCACATATCTTGACCTGGGAGATCGGAAAAATCTCCATCCTTTACCCACCAGGCGCGGTTACCGAGATTCGAACCCGGGACCCTCAGATTGAAATTCCAATGCTTTAACCACTCGGTTATTGCGCCCGTCATTAATTACATACAAAAATGCAAGTAGGTACGGGCAGGAGAGCGCGCGCGCGTGCACACACACACACACACAGGGGACAAAACTCCCTATTTCCCCATCTTTGCCACTTCTCTTTTAAGAATCTGAGCACACATGCTCAGCATTTTTTTCCCCTCTTTCTAACAATTTCAGTTTGTCTCGCCGACCTCATTTGGAAACACAGGGGACTTTGAAAATAACAACCGGAAACTAAAACACGAAAACAAGAAGAAAAAGAAGAAGAAAAAGAAAAAAGAAATGGAAAAAAAGAAAGAAAGAAAGAAAGAAAGAAAGAAAAAGAAAACGACTGAAAGTCTGACACTTTTCTCACAACTTGCGTCCTCTCACGGAGCCTCCGGGCACCTATCACATCACCCAGCCTCTGCAAGGGATGTTGTTTTCCTTTTCTCCCTTTTTACATGGGAGACAAGAAATCCATGCCTACGAGATCCGGGGGAAGGGGTTGAGTGGGGGGGCGGGGGGGGGGGGGGGGGGGGGGGGGGGGGAAGGCGGTCGTGGGGGGGGGGGGGGTCGTTCACTCCCCTTGTTTTGCAAAACATTTTGCAGCGCCACGCAATGACATCGCTTTTCTGCGCTTTGCTGGTAAAGACAGCTGAGTATTGACGAACTGATTTATTGTTGCTTGTAGCCTGGCAAATCCCGAGAAACCGCACCAGGAGTTTTGTGAAGAAGGAGAAGAAGAAGCAGAAGAAGCAGAAGAATAGTTCATTCTTAATTAAACATGCCGCCGTTAAATTTTGAAAACAGAAGTCTGGTCGAAGGGTGGCTTCCCTTGAGTTTTCACATCAACCTTCAGGCAACAAGGCACAAGGGGGGTAATGGGGTGTGTGTGTGTGTGTGTGTGTGTGTGCGTCAGTGGAACCGATCGGAAAAAAAGAAGGAAAGAAAGAAAGAAAGAAAAAAAAAGCCGAAAGGACGGAAAGGATAAATAAACGCAGTTGCTTTTCGGATTCATCTTCAGATACCTGTGACCCGGCACACTCGCACACAAACACCCGCGGCTCTGAACTCCGGTGTGTGTGGGGTGGGGGGCTTTTAGCGGCAAACGGCCCAGGACAGGTGCGACTGGCTGGGGTGATTGTTACACATGTGGCGGGGAGAAAGTTTATTAACAGCCAGGGGGGATAATCTTTCCTCCCTAATTAGAACTCGATGTTGCTCCGTAAACAACAAGTGTTCTCTCCCCTCGACATGCCACTCTCAACTGAAGCAACAGGGCTTCCCGAGAGGGTTAACTGCGAGCTCGGTACAGTGACGGAGACTGGCTGAGCTGAAGTGATTTTATTCGGGGGGTGGGGTTTGGGGGGAATCAATGGAAACTGTTTGAACAGTAATCACAGAGGAATAATATCGATATTTCTGTAGGGTATGGGTTCTCTAGGTAGGTTCGGAACTAACCGTTGTTCAGTTTAACACTTTTAAAATAAATATACATAAAAAAAACGACAAGAAAAAAAGAAGAAAAAAAGAAAAGAAAAAAAGGAAACCACAAACACACACACACACACATTGAACTTTGGAGATGCAGATACACCACCAAGTTTATTTTCACATCTCTACAAGATTTTGAAATAGTAACTAAAGCCTTATTAATGCAACCAATATTAAAAACAACAACACAAGCACACATAATAATCCTTTCTTCTTTGATTCTTTCTGTTTTTCTGCTCTAAAAAGATAAATAAAACGCCCAATACATTTTCAGAAAAAGACATCGAGATAGTGGAAAAAAAAAGAGAGTTATGGATTCATTAATTTTGTGGAGTACACCTCTCAGCTCCGCACTGCTAAAAGGCAGGGCAGTGAGTCTTCTTTCCCCCCTCTAGGTAATTACATTACCTTTTCGCGCATCTATTGAACTTATAAACTTCAGTCATCTCGCATGACTCTAATTATCTGGCGGAAATTCAAAGTAATCACCACAAGAATCACTGAGTAGCCTCGGCCAACCACTTCAAACTGACACTGTTTTTGCAGGTGACAAACTGGTGCATCCAAACGGAGCGAAAGCTTCATCAATTTGCTGGGCAAGGAAGTTTGCGCAGAGCTCTTCGCTCGTCACTTACATGACAAGAAAGCTCAGTGAATGAGTGCAACATTTTCCAAGCCTTGGAGCCGGGAGCGCTGTTGCAATGACGTCAAATGTCAGCGCCCCCTAAACGACACACGCCGACAGCTGGAAAAAGTATCGAAAGCGAGGCTGACTTGCGCAGAGTTTCGCCGCATCAGGCTTCGTTCGACGGAGCTGGCCCTGAGGTCACTGAGTGTGTGTGTATCCTCTTCAGCGGAACGATGAAGTAAGTTCTCCGCTACTTTGTTGTTGTTTTGTTACAGAAAAGGTTTAAAGAAAAGAAAACAAATATTGCTAAGCCCCGAAAACGGAGTATGGTTGCCTTCATGGCGGGGTAAAAGCGGTCATACACGTGAAAAGCCCACTCGTGCACATACGAGTGAACGTGGGAGTTGCAGCCCACGAACGAAGAAGAGGATGAAGCAGAAGTATTGCTAAAATTTCTTTATAGTTTCCGCTCTTCAAGTTAGATTCGTTGCGAAGTTGATTAAAACATCTGTGTGAGGATCACATGTAAGGTATACATGAGACAACAAGTTCTGTCGGTACTTTTCACCAGAAACAGAACACAGCAATGTTGTGATTTAACAAGCAACTGTAGAAGGGAAAAGCGCTAAACCAGAAATCACAAACAGATAAAAAGCCATAATCTGGTGCAACAAACGGTTCTTTTTTGCTTTTTGAAGAAACAATATTAAGGTATCAAAACTCTCTTGCTACCGTGATTCTTGTATGTGCGTCAAGTACACTCAACTTGTTGCTATGTGCTCTTTTACATGTGCTAAGTAAACGCAACGGACAGGACTTATTGAACCATCCCAAAGACTAGCACCCAGATCAGCACCCAAGACAATGTGGAGACGGGAGAAAATAATCCGGCTCGGTTATGACTAGCACCACGGACCTTGACTCTCGTTGACAGAACTGGGCGTGTCATTCGCCAGGTTACCGTTCCGCATGACCATTTGCATTTGTGTTTGAATTTTGTATTACTCTTCTTATCACAATAGATTCCTCTGTGTGAAATTCGGGCTGCTCTCCCCAGGGTGAGCGCGTCGCTACACTGACAGCGCCACCCAATTTTTTGTGTTCTTTTTCTGCCTGCAGTTTTTATTTGTTTTCCTATCACGATAAAAGCAGAACAGACACAAATATCTTCGATCATTTTTTTCTCCTCGGACGAGGCAATAGTAAATGGTAAGATACAAGACATAACGAAAATATACGTGGAGTGAAACAGTCGACAAAGCAGATGCACAAGATGGCACCCAAAAGCTGACGAAACCGGTTGCAGCACTCCTGCAATGGCATGACTATTAATCATAAGTTCATCTTAATACTTGTTTTATTTTTCCTCAAGGCCTGACTAAGTACGTTCAGTTACACTACTGGCTAGGCATGTGCTTTACAGATTTGGTGTAGCGTGTATGGATTTGTCCGAAAGCAGTGACACCTATTTGAGTAACCAAACAGAACTGAACCAGGACGTATGAAGTGTCCAATAAAAAGAACCAGCGAGGTCCCCATCAGAAAGGAAACCGAGAAATGGAGCTGGACTGGACACACCCAGCCTAAACCTCCAAACAACACCGGGCACTGGAGAGGAACTCTCAAGGAATAAACAAGTGGTAGACCAAGACAGACGTGAAGAAGAGGTGCTGGGGAAGAAAGTCACAGGAAAAAAAGGTCACAAAAAAGTCATGAAGTTACGAAGGAAAAAAGTCACTAATATTTACACAGTCAGTGCGACGATCAATTTAGTTAGCTTCTGCTAACAGCTCCTTCCTAAACAATGAAATAAATTAAACAAAGAAAATAAATAAAAAGCGCATCGGAACTCACGCCCAAATCATTGTGTTCCTCAGTGTCTTGTGGCCCTTGGTGAACTTTCTCGCAAGATCACTTTGACAACAAACCCTAACCCTACAAAACCTCTTGATCTACGACAACAGCTGCATACAACAGGAATGATCGCATTTTAGTGTTTGGCATACTCGCCGCAAACGTCTGACTTTCTGTCCGCAGCCGAGGACTCTACATGGACGGCAACATTGCCATGGCACCCCAGCTTCTGACAGCCTGTAATTCTTGTGCCATTCAGTGGTTGTGGTCCGTCGGGCTCGACGATGACATCTATGTGCGGGCTGCACTAGCAGCAGGTAACTGTGGAGTCCACGGCGGGAACGGCAAAGACGTCCACAATGGGGACAGGGAAATTGGCCTGGAGGTTTGGGTGCCTCTACTGCTGCCTTCCTTTTTGCACGGGATTCAGTGATGCTGTCACCTCGGTTGTCTTCAAATGTCACTGTTGCTTCGCGTGTCGCGGCATTCGATCCTGTACGCACTCCTCAAGGTGCTTGAGCATGTGATTCTTGTGTCATTCAGTAGTGATGTTATAACTGCAGTGTATGCCCAGTTACCAGCAAAGACTCAGGCGATGTACGAGGAACTTTTTTCGGGCTCTTGTGGACAAGTGTGCCGGCATGGATTAGGAACTGAGTGTCAGGAATTTATTGTCACCAGCTTTGAAGACGCTGTCCCCCGAGCTGTTGTGGCTGTCTGTGGTCGTGATGTCAGCAGCAGGGGGTTCTTTTACCACTGGTCTCAAGTCTTGTTCCTCCCTTGTTCCCACCTACAGTTTGAGATGTATAAAACGCAATCGTGAACAGAACCCACAAACAAATAAAGTTTGTGAGTAACCCACGACCAAATAACCTTTGTGGGGGCTGAAACAACAGCTTTGTCGGACCCTGTCGCCCGTCAGTCTGGCGATCGACTGAGTGGTTTCAGAGACAACAGGCAACAGTGAGAACAGTGATGCAGCAAGATTCTGTTGGCACCCAGGTGCCAGTTGTCACTGCTTGGTTCTGACTTTTTGACAGTTACACCTGACTAAATGCCTACGTTGACCGAACTACGCCATTGGTCAGTTCCATACTACATACAGTTGGTAGCGGGTTACGACCATACTAGGCTCTTCCATCCGAGCAATGCAACTGGCTCTTGGCAGGCCCACAAACATGTAGAACGAGCTGGATGGTATGTCTGATGCAGGAGCGGTTGCGTAACCTCCGTGTCGGAACCGATAAGAAGGAAGAAAGGCTGTCCAGGAAATGCCACGTGGTCCTGGGTGAAGCATCAGACAGAACAGAGGGAATGTCAACGGATATGGTATTAAGAAAAAACAAACAAAAAAAATACCAATAAACTATTATCTTTAGCAATGACTTTTACTGTGTGACTTTTTTCCTTCCTGATTTTGTTACTCTTTTCCCTACCTAATTTTCAAAAGTTTTTTTTTCTGTGATTTTCCCCCCTATGCCTTTCTTTCCTAAACTGCTTGGAGGATGAGATGCAGACAGCCGGATGTACACAGGCCCAGCTGAAAAGTCCACTGGAGGACTGAGTGCTGTCGCGGCCAAGTGCTCCTCGAGGAGCAACCAGGACTGTGTCAGTCTCCCAGAACTGTGTGTGCTTTGTGTGCCGTTCTTTGAGGCAAAGTAGGTGAAAACTCTTTCTGAGTTTGTTGACGGCACTGTACTCTATACTTCCAACGTTACTGGCAACTTGATCTGGCTCTCATGGACTGGAAGACTACCACATGAATCGGCCAGTTCAAAACTGAGAGGTGATCTGAGAAGTGATCATTTCCGAGATGATTTTTTTTTTCTTTTTTGCTCCTGAATGATTCTGTTTGATCACACACAAGGGGCGTGAACATGATACGCAAACACAATTTCAGGCTGACAACCCAGCGTGCACTTTCCCGCCCCAGCACACTGCAGAATCAGCAAGTCACCGACCCCCCACCCCCCACCCCCCGGCGCACGAACAGCACGCGCTGGAACAATACAGTGGATAGAGTTGGGGAGGCTACAGTTGACTCTTCTGCAAGTCTTGCAAACATGCAATGCAACGCGAGCCCAGTATTTCAGCATTGTCAATAAAACTCTCTCTCTCTCTCTCTCTCTCTCTCTCTCAACAACTCCCCTTCTCTCATGGCACTGTAAATACCTCTCAGCATTGTTGATAACACCCCTGTTCTCTCTCAGTATTGTCAATCTCTCTCTCTCTCTCTCTCTCTCTCTCTCTCTCTCCCCCACTGTCAGTAACCCGTCTCTCTCAATACTGTCAATAACCCCCTTTTCTCTCAACACTGTCAATATCTCTCAACACTGTCAACAAACCCCTTTTCTCTCAACACTGTCAATACCCCCTTCTCTCTCAACACTGTCAATACCCCCTTCTCTCTCAGCACTGTCAATACCCCTTTCTCACTCAACACTGTCAATAACCCCCTTCTCTCTCAACACTGTCAACACCCCTTTCTCTCAACACTGTCAATAACCCCCTTCTCTCTCAACACTGTCAACACCTCCTTCTCTCTCAGCACTGTCAACACCCCTTTCTCTCTCAACACTGTCAATAACCCCCTTCTCTCTCAACACTGTCAACACCCCTTTCTCTCTCAACACTGTCAATACCCCCTTCTCTCTCAACACTGTCAACACCCCTTTCTCTCTCAGCACTGTCATTACCCCCTTCTCTCTCAACACTGTCATTACCCCCTTCCCTCTCAACACTGTCAACACCCCTTTTTCTCTCAACACTGTCATTACCCCCTTCCCTCTCAACACTGTCATTACCCCCTTCCTTCTCAACACTGTCAACACCCCTTTTTCTCTCAACACTGTCATTACCCCCTTCTCTCTCAACACTGTCATTACCCCCTTCTCTCTCAACACTGTCAATACCCCCTTCTCTCTCAACACTGTCAATACCCCTTCTCTCTCAGCACTGTCAATACCCC
Organism: Babylonia areolata; assembly: GCF_041734735.1. NCBI lineage: Eukaryota > Metazoa > Mollusca > Gastropoda > Neogastropoda > Buccinidae > Babylonia > Babylonia areolata. The sequence goes on from NC_134895.1 coordinate 23,285,880, forward strand.
CCCTTCTCTCTCAACACTGTCAATACCCCCCTTCTCTCTCAACACTGTCAATAACTCCTTCTCTCTCAACACTGTCAATAACTCCTTCTCTCTCAACACTGTCAATACCCCTTTCTCTCTCAGCACTGTCAATAACTCCTTCTCTCTCAGCACTGTCAATACCCCCCTTCTCTCTCAACACTGTCAATACCCCCCTTCTCTCTCAGCACTGTCAATAACCCCTTTCTCTCTCAGCACTGTCAATACCCCCTTCTCTCTCAGCACTGTCAATACCCCCTTCTCTCTCAGCACTGTCAATAACCCCTTCTCTCTCAACACTGTCATTACCCCTTCTCTCTCAACACTGTTAACACCTCCGTTCTCTCTCACTGTCAATACCCCCTTCTCTCTCAACACTGTCAATACCCCCTCTTCTCTCTCAGCACTGTCAATACCCCCTTTCTCTCTCAGTATTGTCAGTCTCTCTCTCTCAACACTGTCAATACCCCCCTTCTCTCTCAACACTGTCAATACCCCCCCTTCTCTCTCAACACTGTCAATACCCCCTTCTCTCTCAACACTGTCAATACCCCCCCTTCTCTCTCAACACTGTCAATACCCCCCCTTCTCTCTCAACACTGTCAATACCCCCCTTCTCTCTCAACACTGTCAACACCTCCGTTCTCTCTCAGCACTGTCAATAACGCATAATAGTGTGTGTGTGTGTGTGTGTGTGTGTGTGTGTGTGTGTGTGTGCGTGCGTGTGTGTGTGCGCGCGCGCGTATCGCCAATCCCGAGAGTGAGCCGTCTTTTATAAGTTGTGCTATACCGCTATCCAATAGACACCAACAGGTGCTCGCGCACACGCGCACAACCCTCCCCTCCCCTCCAACCCCCCTACACACACACACACAACACACGCAGACACCCATACACACAGAGACGCGCCAACGCACGCACACACACACACACACACACACACACACACACACACATACACACACACACACACACACACACGCACACCCATAAACACACAAAGACACATACGCACGCACATACACCCATCCATACACACAGAGACGCGGGCACGCACGCCCCCCTTGCCCTCCTTCCATCATACACACGCAAGCGCGCACACACAAACACACACACACACACCCAACACACATACACACATACACAAGCGCGCGCGCGCCCGCGTGCGCGCGTGTCCCACGAGCAAAGACCTGTGGTTTATTTGACATGCACACCACAGAGATCCAGGAGGCCCACACCTTCGTTCTCTCCGAAAACCCAGCAGACCGTCAGGTGAGAAAACCTCCCCTTTGGCATCAGCTACCTTCCTCCCCACCCCACACCCCACTCCCCCACTCTCCCCCCCCCCCGCCCCCCGTCCCTAACGGCCTCCAACCCCTCCACCCCCACTCTGTCAGCTGTTGCTTACAAACAAGGTCGTTCGTCGAACGGTCTTCTGGAAGTAGAAGCCCACTAGTGCAACCAGCTTCGTAGTTCTAATATATATGCTTTTTTTTTTGCTTTTTTTTTTTTTTTTTTTGCTGTCCTTCAAACACTTGTCATTCATCCACGTAACGTGTGTTCGCTGCGTCGTCAGTGGCAAGGCAAGGAAAGACAAGGCAAAGCAAGACAAGGCAAGGCAATACAAGACAAGGCATGGCAAGGCATGGCAAGGCAAGGCACGGCAAGGCAGGCAAGGCAAGGCAAGGCAAGGCAAGGCAAGGCAAGGCAAGGCAAGGCAGGGCAGGGCAGGGCAGGGCAAGGCAAGGCATGGCAAGGCATGGCAAGGAAGGCAAGGCAAGGCAAGGCAGGGCAGGGCAAGGCAACGGATAGGCAAGGCAGGCAAGGCAAGGCAAGGCAAGGCAAGGCAAGGCAAGGCAAGGCAAGGCAAGGCAAGGCAAGGCAGGGCAGGGCAAGGGCAGGGCAGGGCATGGCAAGGCATGGCAAGGAAGGCAAGGCAAGGCAAGAAGTTTATTTCATGCACACCGCCTTGGGGGCATTGGAACATTATACATCAACGTTTTTTTTACACATACCATATAGATAACAAGAGTGATAAAAAATATATAAAAAATCCACGAACACAAAAAGCCCACACGAGCTAAGAAACAATGTATTTGTATTTGTATTTCTTTTTATCACAACAGATTTCTCTGTGTGAAATTCGGGCTGCTCCCCCCAGGGAGAGCGCTTCGCTACACTACAACGCCACCCATTTTTTTTGTTTTTCTTTTTTCCTGCGTGCAGTATTATTTGTTTTTCCTATCGAAGTGGATTTTTATACAGAATTTTGCCAGGAACAACCCCTTTGTTGCCGTGGGTTCTTTTACGTGCGCTAAGTGCATGCTGCACATGGGAACTCGGTTTATCGTCTCATCCGAATAACTAGCGTCCAGACCACCACTCAAGGTCTAGTGGAGGGGGAGAAAATATCGGCGGCTGAGCCGTGATTCGAACCAGCGCGCTCAGATTCTCTCGCTTCCTATGCAGACGCGTTACCTCTGGGCCATCGCTCCACTGCATGAATAATAATCCAATTTTCTTCCCTTGGAAACAAATAGAGTTATTTTCGCTATCAATGTACAAAGTCTTACTGAAAAAAGACACGTAAAGTCGACACGATGCCTTTAAGTTTTAATCATATTCTTTTTTTTTCTCTCCAGAAAATAGTATGTTGAATTTAACGGAGTCTGGTCGTGTTCTTTAATGATTATGACCGGCCCAAATTTCACAAAGAGAAATCTGTTGTGACAAGTTGTCTGATACGATACAGTGTGAACAAGGTCGCAGCTTAAAAATCTCGGAAGGGATAACAAACGAATACACGAATAATTCACTGAAATGAATACAGAAAACTACTGTACAGAAGTGCACGTCACGACACGGCTTTGTACGTGTGGTATTTTCTTTTCTTTTTTCTTCTTTTTTTTTTACTGTAGTAGAAGTGCAATTAATGTCAGTAGTGTAGTGTAATACAGTGCAGTATAGCGTAATGTAGTGTAGTGTCGTGTCGTTTACTATAATGTCACAAAAATGTATCCATGAAATTATCATCATTATCATCATTGATACTTATACAGCGCTTATCTTCAGTCAGAGAGCAAACTCCATCCACGTGCTTAACACACGGCTCATTTCCACAGCAGGCTGTCTACCAGTGTAGAGCCGACTGACGGCTGCCTTCAAGAGCTCATCATTCGTTTCCTGTGTCATCAAGTCAGGACTTTCAACCGCGCGCACACAGACACCCATGTTTATTGTCAAAATTCGGAAAACTCTCATCCAGTCTCTCTTTCCAGTTGGAAAAAAAAAATTGTACCTTGTATCAAAAGTCAGAATTAGTTCTAAGTCTGTGCCAAAGAAGCATCCTTCTGAGCCCTTTCAGAAACGTGACAATTTGCATCGCTGTCGTGTCGTTTGTTGTCTCCATGGGCGCCACGCCTAAGGTCTCCACATCCATCAAGTCTGTTCTGGGACATGCTGTGTTTTATTTTCAAATTAACATCATTGGGTGGTGGTGGTAAACACACACACACACACACACACACACACACACACACACACACACACACACACACACACACACACACATATATATATATATATATATATATATATATATATAAAGAATGATGACAATTGGTGTGATATAAAATAAGAAATAAGTCCTTTTACTTCCTGTTTATTTCACACTTTGGCGTTCTCGTACACCTGTGTGTGTGTGTGTGTGTGTGTGTGTGTGTGTGTGTGTGAGTGTGTGTGTGTGTGTGTGTGTGTGTGTGTGTGTGTGTGTGTGTGTGTGTGTGTGTGTGTGTGTGTGTGTGTGTGTGTGTGTGTAATGTTAACTGCTGTGATTTAAACAATGTCAGAATGTGATTTGAATAATGGCATTTTCACCATTTCTTCCCTTCTTTAAATGTTATACTACAATCACCTTTAACTGCATTTCTGAAGAAAAAAAAACACACCCCAAACCCAAACAATTTCAAAACAGGTGTTTCACATATTCTATCAATTGTTTGCTGCAGTTTATTGCACCGTTCCAAAAACCAACAAGCTCGCGGAGAGAAAAACAGGCAGTGTGGTGGTTACCATGCTGTCTCACAAACAAGCAAAAGAAACGGAACTTCAAACGCAGCACGTTCAGCCAGTCCCTCAGCTGTGTCACCAGGCAAAATAAACGCTGCAAAGCAACCACACCGGAAATCGTCCAACACACCGAAATGTAAGCGCAGTAGAGTTGAGAAACACATCTAGCATTTGTGTGTGTGTGTGTGTGGGTGGTGGGTGGGGGGGGATAAAAAGAGCAAGAAGAAATAAACACTATCCTCATAAAATAAAGAGTGGAGGAATGCAGTTGAGCATTGCTTCTACAAAACAGTAAATCCAGTCAGTCATTTCAAAAAAAAAGAAAAGAAGCTAAACTGTTGTATAATAAAGACAATTCTGACTTTACAATACCTCTTGGAAGAAAGAAATAAAGACCATAGCTGAAACTGAGACTGAGCACATTCCAAGTACTACTGCCATTCAGTTCAAATCATTCGTTCTGTATTTATCCCAGCTGGACAATTAACAGGCAATATTTAAGTTACCAAGACGGGAAAACAGACAATTACCGTATCATGCATTTTGAATCATACCCCTTGTGAAGGATGGTCAAGGAAAAAAACAACCAAATATCACCATAAGCTGGTCATTAGACGGTTGTTACACGAAACAAACAAACAAACAAAAAACAAAAACGTGGTGACCATGTGTATGAAGCACGGCTTTTCTATCAGCCATGTTCGCGCCTATCCCGCACAAGCATACATCATTCAAATGTAAACTGTGTAAAGCGCCATATTTGTACTGTTTTTAAGTCCACATGCTTTGGTAAAAGATTCCCACTGCCAATACATTGTATTGTATTGCATTACATTGTATTACATTGCATTGTATTGTATCATATTATATCGCATTATATTGCATTAATAAAATTTTTATTGTATTCAGATTAATGTATTGTGTTTCATTCGATTGTGTTCTAGTGTATTCTATTCTATTGTATTCTATGTATTCAATTGTATTCTGTTGTATTACCTTTTGTCACAACACATTTCTCTGTGTGAAATTCAGGGAGCTGCTCTCCTCCACCCCACCCCCCTTCCCCCTACCACCCGGGACGAGTGCCACAGTACAACGCCACATAACATTTGTTCCCCATAAGATCTGTACGGATCCACCCATAAACAAACTCAGTACCAACAGCTTGGTCCACACACAGACTGACTGCATCAAGACAGAAGACACAGTTTACCGTACACCCGAACCAACCAACCTCCTCTTTAAAGAATAAAGAGACGAACAAAACAAACAAACACTTGCGCGTGAACAGTCAACAAGGGCGCTTGCGGCACAGCAGTAAGCATCGGCAGCAGCAGCGGTCCTCATTTGCTGCACGTGTGTGTCGTCGACTGCTGCAACAACATCCTACTTTCCACAAACCTTCGAGGCGGAGAAAACACACACTGAAATCACATCGTTAGTTTTTCCCTCCAGAAAGCTTATCCTTTTTTCCGACGAACCCCTCGCCCTGCCCCCCCCCAAAACCAAAAGTGCTGGGACCCGGGGAGGCTGAGACTCCACGACCAGCGAGGTCTGAAAAGTATCGCTTGTGGAACCAGAGTCCCCCTGTATCCATCCACCCGGGGAAATTCAACACTGCGTTTCTGTTTTCGTTTGCATTTAAGATGCAGCCGGTATGTTTAAAGTATGGCTTGAGAAAACGCCGGGATCGTCGGTGTCAACGGCTTTCCGGGGAGAATGGCGAGCGACAAGCGATAGTTTGCTGCTTCGGTGTTAGGTAAATTGGCATGAACTCCCCCCCCCCTCCCCCTTTTTGTTGTTGTTGTCGTCGTTTTGGGGAATAGTCTAATACCCATGGCTTCTTTTTCTTCTTCTTCTGTCTTCTTTTTCCTCTTCTTCAGCGTTCACAGGCCATGTTTAGACGGTCAGTCACCCATGGGTTCAAATTAGAAGACTCGGTTTAAACAGTTCATAAGAGTCACCCTAAGCATGGGAAAGCGGTGAGTACATTTTCTGACGGACGCTGCATGTATGAATATGAATCGGACAACAATGGTAAGGGGTATTAAAGGAAGCGCAGTTTTCATATCACAATAATTCTCCATAACGACGTCAGTGAAACTCAATCTTAAGGCTCAACTTCGAAAAATGAAAAGTCTCAAAATTGCACACCTCTTCTATTTCTGGTCTGATAGTAACATCAGTATCATTTCGCCTTCACTTTGGTATTCTAAAAATATTTGTTCAGAAAACACACAAGCACATATAAACAGCAAAGCAGCAACTAAGCTTAAGAGCTATGAATTCTTGTCAAAGCGACTTAAGTAAGCCGTCACGTCAAATTTTGCAAGGGACTAGTTATTGCCAGAGCGTGCCATTGCCACAAAGTAATTACTGTGTTCCGTATGAGGTGGTGAGTCCTGGCTGCGGAAGGTGGTTCCAACCACCCACAACTACACGGCATTGCGGGGTCTACTTTTGCGGGGTAGGTGAGAGGAGAGGTGGGTTATTGTGACTTCCTGCTAGTCTGCTGGAACCTTTGACAGGCTGACTAGTGTGGGGGTATGGAGGGTTCCGTGAGGCATCCGGTGAATACGCCATATATATATATATATCCCTCTCTCTCTCTCTCTCTCTCTCTCTCTCTCTCTCTATATATATATATATATATATGTGTGTGTGTGTGTGTGTGTGTGTGTGTGTGTGTGTGTGTGTGTGTGTGTGTGTGTGTGTGTGTGTGTGTGTATAGGACACGGAAGATAACGACAATTAAGAAACAAGAAAATCCCCCCCACACCCCCCTCTCTCTCTCCCCTCACCCTCTCTCTCTCTCTCTCTCTATATATATATATATATATATATATATATATATATATATATATATATATATATATATATATATATAGAGAGAGAGAGAGAGAGAGAGAGAGAGAGAGAGAGTCGAATGCTTTCTCAAAAAAATTCATGACAATGTTAAGATTTGGGATTTCCGATATCTCTCTTCATCGTTATCGATATAAGAAATTGAATGATCACGATATTATTTGTCCCTTGTGCAGATGTGCTGAAGAAAATGAACTTCACTTCGTGTTAATTCCACAAAAATATCATAGACATCCATCTTTGTTTCGACTTTCCTTGCTAATGTCATCAATAAATGAAACCATTGTAAAACAGTTCGCTATATACTTGTATAAGGCATTCAAAATCCGCAGTTTGATATGTGATTAATTGTGCTTTATGTGTGTGCATGTGCATTGCTATAATTGTAGTTAAATGTTTTCGGTTCACATTGTTCTGGAATGTGACAATTTGTGTTCACTGATCCCCTTCATGAGGGGCCACGGCCTTTATTGAATAAAAAATGTTCGTTCGTTCGTTCGTTCTCTCTCTCTCTCTCTCTCTCTCTCTCTCTCTCTCTCTCTCTATATATATATATATATATATATGTGTGTGTGTGTGTGTGTGTGTGTGTGTGTGTGTGTGTATACCCCTACTTTTTACATTTCCTCATTTACTTCATAAGCTCATAGGGTGTGAGGTGGAAAGAGATCAATTTCTGTCAACTTAAACATATAAAAGTAGAGAAGGCAGAACGTATGAAGTGATATCAACACGGTAAAGAGCGAGAGTAAGGAACGAAAAAAAAAAAAAAACCCCAAAAAACCCCCAAAACAAACTAACTAACTGCCTTGGAACAATACGAAGAAGTGACATCCAAACACAACACACACACCACAGTGCCGATTCTGAGTGGACGCTTAACCCCCCACCCCCCACCCCAACCCCCACCCCCCTAACCACCCCCCCCCCACCCCCCCCAAGAAAACCCCCCCGTAAAAGTGCATCAGTTACCAAAGCTGCAGAAAGTCTCCACCAAAGCTCGATGCGTTGTTGGGAACTTCTTCCGGTGTGAAAACGAGGCTTGAATTTCTCTCTCGGCACGAACTGGAGTGAGTCACTTGAGTGAAGAAATCGATACCCCTCCCCCCCTCTCCCTTTCTCTCTCTCCCCCTCTCCTTCCAGATCCTGTCTCTTCTAATGACGGGTGCGGTGGTCGAATGGTTAGAACGCTGGATTCTCGCCCGAGTTTCCTGAGTTCGATCCCCGGTTTTGGTGCATCTAGTGGGTGAAGAGTGGAGATTTTTTGTTTGATTTTTCCGATCTCCCGGGTCATCATATGTGCAGACCTACTTGTGCCTCAACCCCCTTCGTGTGAATACGCAAGCAGAAGATCAAATACGCGCGTTAAATATCTTTTAATCCATGTCGGCGTTTGGTCGGTTATGGAAACAAGAACATACCCAGCAAGCACAGCCCGAAAACGGAGTATAGCTGCCTACATGGCGGGATAAAAACGGTCATAGACGTAAAGTCCCACTCGCATATATGAGTGAAAATGGGACCATTTTCTGTCGCGGCTAACCTCGAAACTGGCCCTCAGCAGCACTGTGTTTTATTTTATTTTATTTTATTTTTTACAACAATCAGATCACAGGAGATCATATACAACACACACACACACACACACACACACACACACACACACACACACACATATGATTAGAATAGGCGTTGTCCTTCAACCTCGTCGAATGTGTGAGGCATCTTTAGGAATGCGGGAATTTGTTGAATGTAATATGCTTAAGTGAACAGTGTTTAATAAAAGTACGTACCTACGCTAAAATGACTGTGCGAGGGTTCCAGATAGTACTCACTCCCACGTCTCATAAGGAGCGGGCGCGCACGCGCACGCACACACACACACACACACACACACATACACACCACATACACAGCAACAACAACAACAATAAATAAATGTGTTGTGGCATCAGCTTAGTAAGAACTATTCTTCGCGTCTTATCTAAACACAATTCAAGATATATATATATATATATATAAAGGGGTCAGTTGCGTTTGTTCACTGTGAAACACAAGGCAAGAAATTAAGAGACTGGTTTTGTCCAATCGTCATTCCACTGGACTACACAGAAGCACCTATGAACATCCTCCAAATCATCGAATACAATCAAAGACATCTCACCAAAACGAATTCCTATTCTGTGAACTGCATGTAGGGAAAAAATCTCAAGTGAGCCCTGACTTTACAATCACAAATTGTATACCCGAGATAGAACTGTGGCAACTAAAACTGGCTAGCAGGAAGAAAATGAACATTGGGCAATATGATTAGTGAACGGGAATCAGTATCCCCCCTTCCCCCACCCCACTACCCCCCAAAAAAAGTTAAAAAGAGGAATATGAAAAAAAAGAAGAAAAAAAAGAAAAGAAAAAAAAAAGACTATGAGCATCTGGAAACCGCGATCGATGCGATGTTGTCAGAATCACCGAATCACCTTTGAAGTGATAATCTCTCTCTCTCTCTCCCCTCTCTCTCTCTTTCTGTCTGTCTCTGTCTCTGTATCTCTCTTTCCGTCCCTTACACACCCACCCACCCTATTACCCCTCTCCCTATGAACGATCGGCAGCCACGACAGTCCCAACTCCTTATATTACACCACAGCTCTCATCTCAACAAACACCAGTCTGGTCAGTCACTCCTTACTGGCTCCTAACTGCCTCGTGCCCAAACTTCTCACGTGATCACCAAAAGCGTGGGTGGGTAGGTCACGCCCCCCCCCCCCCCCCGCCCCCCTCTCTCTCTCTTTCTCTCTGTGCCCCGCCGCCTCCCTCCACATCCCTCCTCCTCCTCCTCCTCCACAACCACCACCACCACCACCACCACCCTACGTTCTCGCCTACGCACGTGCAACAAACAATCTCTCCAAAACGTCGTCCCTTTGTCGCACGTGCAAACACACACAGCCAATGTCCCCCCCCACCCCCACCCCCTCCCCCCAAAAAGAGGGCTTGCTTGGAGCGTGTGTGGTGGAGATACAAACCGAGTTAGGCAAGCCACGAGATACAAGGACACACTGGGCCAAAGGGACGACGATGCTGAACAACAGTCCCAAAAGACCGGCTGCCGGAGTTCTAGCCACACGTGCAAGCGAGCGGCCACAGCGGAGTAGGGTCGGTCGATTTGTCTGACGTGCCTCCCAGACAGGAGGCTTCTTCGCTGCCATCGTGCCCGTTTAAATGAAACTCTACGGAAATCGTTGAAATTAACCCAACAGTGAAAACAAACAAACGCAATCATGGGCCAAATCAAGCTGCCTGGGCGTGTTTCGACGTGCCTTTTTACTCCCAAGTCGCAGACGCCCTTTTGATAAAATTAATTACGTCCTTAATTCTCTCCACACGAAAAAAAAAAAAGGAAGAAGAAGGAGGGGAAAAAAGGTTTTCTAGATCACGTCAGTTGTGTCATTTTGTTCTTCTTAAGAGCCGCAGTGCCAGCAGACAATAGGTAAAATAGACAATAATTCAAAGGAAGAAGGAGGAGAAGAAGAAGAAAGCAATCATTAAGTCGTATATTAATGTCCTACCGAAAACGTTTTCCTGCCCAAGCAAGGCTTTTCACCATGGCAGGATCCATCAAGATGCAAAGGCGGGAGTCATGGAAAAAAACCAAACGTGTTGTTAAACTTCCCACAGGCCTTTACGGCCACCAGGGGAGGGAATTCACACCCACTGTGTCTAGGAAGGCGGGGATAAATCCTCCCTTTCCGCCGTTTTAACCTTCCGGTTTTTGTTCTTTTTCTCTAAATAAATATGAACAGAACTGACAGTGCTGGCACAAATCACGCTCTCTCTCTCTCTTTCTCTCTCTCTTACACACACACACGCGCGCGCGCGCGCGCGCGGCATACACATAAACACATGTCGCACACGCGTGCGTGTGCGCAAAAACCTTAAATGTTTATCAGTTCCGATCGTTTTCAGCTTTTACATTTTGACATGTATTGATTACAGCTACCAACACTGATCTCTCTCTTGATCAATTTTCGTCTGACATTTAAATTCTTCCAAACATCAGCGCTAAACATAGCTTTATTGCTGGCAGTTCCAATTCCAGGATTCAGAAACTGACGGTCACTTTGTTTTGTGAAAACGATTTTTTTGAAAAATGTACACACACACGTTTAACGCATTGAGCCCTTTGGCGGGCGTCAAAAAATCGTCTCATTAAAACAGTATTCACGTTCCTACATATGCCTGCCATAAACCGCGCAGGAAGGGAGTTAACATCTACAGTATTTCCGGTTGTATCCATAAGTAATTTGGAAGGGAATCAGTTTATTTTCTGCACGTTTATCTTATTTTATTTTCTACACCAATATGGCATGGAAGCCTGTTGAGGCTGTAAGCTCCTCTTGGTTGAATGGGTTAAAAGGAAACCGTGGCAGGCCGTGATAATCTGTGTACCCACCTGCATTTACACTGAACTGAAAGGGGAGGAGAGGGCCAGGAGAATGAGGAAGCTACAGTGGAGATGGTGGCGGTGGGTGTGGGTGTGGGGGTTCGGGGGGTGGGGGGGGATGTTGAGGATGGTGGAAAGAGGGGTGAAGCAGGGGTGGTGCTATCATACACCTAAAAGACCATAGATGTGTATGTTACAAAACAACAACAACAAAAGCAAAAAAACAAACAACAAACAAAAAACAACAACAACAACCAAAAAAAGAGCGTGAGAGAAAGGACTTGTGTGTGTGTGTGTGTGTGTGTGTGTGTGTGTGTGTGTGTGTGTGTGTGTGTGTGTTAGAGATAGAGTGAGGCAGAGAGAGAGAGAGACAGAGGGACAGAAAGAGAGAGAGAGAAGACAGACAAACAGACAGACAGACAGACAGACAGAGGAAGAAGGAAGCTGTGAGGCTCCCTCAAGTGAAACTTTTTTCAGATAAAAATGACACGCAGACACGCATACTGCCCCTATATATATATATATATATATATATATATATATATATATATATATAGGGGCAGTATGCAGTATGCGTGTCTATATATATATGTATATATGTGTGTGTGTGTGTGTGTGTGTGTGTGTGTGTGTGTGTGTGTGTGTGTTTCCTCTCAAAAGATCCATGCAGATTTTTTTTAAATTTTTCTTAACTTATTTAATAACTATCTACCAAGTCATGAAGCCAACAATATACATTGTACTTCCTTTCCGCTTTTGATTCAAAGCGAATGATCTAAGTGCGCTGTGACCAGGCATTTACAAGCACGTATAGTCATTTGATAAAACAACAGACAACTTTCTTAACCCCTTGACTACTAAACCTTGGTGAAATGAGATCAGTGTCGTTTGCGTTTGAGGTGCGTTCGCAACCCAACGCTCAGTTCATATCACAGATTGACACAAAGCTTACAGTTGGGCCAACAGCGAAGTGACAGCTGTGTGATCAATGGTTCCTCCATTGCAGTGGGAAATCATTTTACAGCTTAGTCTTTTGTGAAGGACTATGACTCTCAAACTAGGAAGTAAGATTGCACTGGCTTTTAGTGCTGCAGCCGTGGGGGCTAGCCTGGCCTTTGGAAACCATCCCAACGCCGACTGTCCGAAAAACCCTTTTGGCCGAGAGAGTGGGGATGTAACTTGGGGCAAGACACTCTCCCGACTATAATCAAATTCTAGCGCAACTGGTTGAGACAGCAGTTGCCTCCTCTGCTGTTCTGATGGTCATAATCGGACACGATTATCCTTCATGCATTCACAACTTTTTGTTTGCTTTTAAGCAGTGTAATTGACGGGTGTGGTAGCCAAATGGTTAGAGCGCTAGATTCTCGCCCGAGTTTCCTGAGTTCAGTCCCCGGTTTCGGCGTACCTGGTGGGTAAAGGGTGGAGATTTTTTCTGTCTCCCAGGTCAACATATGTGCAGATCTGCGTGTGCCCGAAACCCCTTCGTGTGTATTCGCATGCAGAAGATCAAATAGGTACGTTACAAATTCTGTAATCCATGTCAGCGTTCGGTGGGTCACGGAAACAAGAACACATCCAACATGCACACCTCCGAAAACCGAGTATGGCTGCCTATATGGCGTGGTAAGAACGGTCATACACGTAAAATCCAACTCGCATATACGAGTAAACGAACGCAGAAGAAGAAGATGTATAACTGATTTTACTGGGCAAAAGTAATACAAACCTAGACACATATTTGGTAAAATTCAAGTTAGATTTGATTATTCCACTTGCAAAAATTTTCATGTACAAATGTAAAATGAATAAATGCATACCATTTTTTTTAATCCTTTTTAAAAAATAAAAATATTTAAAACACGATATCATATTGAAAAGTATATTGCTGTAATTAATTCGGAATACAACAAATTTAGCAATAGTTGGTTCTTCTATACACCACTGTTTGATGATGTGCATGTTTAAAACGGCTAAATTCTTATTTGAATTTGTAATATTCTCGTATACAGCTGAATATAAAACATCATAGTACACACAGTGTACTTTCTTTTCCTCGTGAAAAAAAAGTAAAATGTCCCTTTTTTTCCTTTCTTTTTTCCCCCCTCCCTTGCGCTAATCATCTTGTTCCCATGTGCAGACGTATTACACGACCTTGCGTGTGTGTATGTATATCTATGCATCTGTGTCAAAGTAAGTTTGTCTGACTTCATGTATGTCTTGATTTAGTTTATGTTCGTAAGCGTCCAATTGCAAAAGAAAAGAAAAATCTTTGTATTTGTACATTATATCAGAATGAATGTATGATAATATGGTGTAAAATCATCCACGAGAAGACCTCTTGTGACACAATGTTGAAATTGTAAAACCAAAGATGGAAAAAAAAAAAACCACCAAAGAGAAAGCAGCTCAAACAAAGAAAGGTGACGACGACAAGACCCTTTATTCATTCTCATTCTTTTTTTTTCTTTCTTTTTTTTACCTCAGCAAGAGGACAACCCTTCAATACGAAGGCTCTGCAGACCCGCTTTCGTCTGATTTTCGCTGAGGTTATCCGGTTATTTTCAGCGACAAACCGCCTGCGCATGCGCATCTCCATTTCCCGCTTTTTCCAAGTCATGAAATGATACGAACACTTATATAGCACCTATCCTCGGTCGGAGACCAAGCGCCGAAAGGCTAACATTTCGTCGTGGAAATCGCTGTTCTGACGAGAGGATATGGAACATTTTCGGTGACTATTTTTTGCAAGTTTACAAGATATATTTAGTTTTTATAATTACACCCATTAAATGCTTTAGTCCTCTACGTTCACTTTGAACGTGTTTCTTGTCACATCTCTGCCATCCCATATTCGAACTGATCCATTTATAAACTCTGCCGAAAGGTTGTCCGAACAAAGGCAGTGCAAACTCAGAAAAGCTGGTAACAGTGGTGGGCTGCCAGTGACGTCATATGACCTACTTCTCGCTCTGCCAGCGACGAAAGGCCCACCACGAAAGCATCCAGCAAACCCTCCCTGTTGAAAAGAAAAAGCATACTCGTCAGCAGCCCTTAAGGGGTTAAAAAGACGACTCCCATCGAAGGACAACCACCTTTATCTTTTGAAAGAGTTCCCCGATCTACCTGCCAGCAAATCGTGTCGGACACTCAGGAAACTCACGCGTCTCCGACAGGTGTTGGTAACGGAGCTGTGGCCAGAGATATAACCGCGGCCATCCGTGACATCAGGAGTTGAGGGGGTGAACCAGAGACATCTGTTGGGACAACCATCCACCACACAAAGGGGAACAAACAGAAGAAAAGAAGAAAAAAAAGCTACACTTGAAGAAGACGAGACTAGTGGGAAATGGCACAAACTGTTTGAAAAACGAAACACTATTGTGTGTTGTGTTGTCCACACTGTGGAGGGCAGGCTTGTATCAGTGTGTGTGTCTCTTCCTGTCACATGGGCCGGCAGTGAAGCAACGTGAGATCTTCACAACGTGCTGTCCTCCCCCCCCCTCTTCCTTCCCCCGGTCCCCCCTAACCGCCCGACCTCCCACCCTCACCCCCTCAAATGATGTGGGTTGTTTCTCTTGTCAAGGCCTTCCTGACGGGCCAGGCAAGGTGATTGTCAGTGGTAAACGCACAGTTATCGGAATTAAATGTTTACATTTTTTTTCTCTCTATCGAACAGTAAGGGCACCTGTTCATTACTGCAGGGAAAAAAATCCCGATCCTCAAATTCCAAAGGAGAACAAAATATAAAACTATCCTCCCCGAATGAAGTCTTGTTCAGCTAACTGTTCTCACACATGGGTTAATGACAAAGTGTTGTTGTGCGACAAATTAAACAAAACAAGAACAAAAACAAGAAAAACAGATCTATAATAGTGTGTGTATGGCTGCTTGCTTGCTTGCGTGCGTGTGTGTCCTGTGTAAAAAATTTAAAAAAAGCTTAAAACACAAACAACAACATCAACAACAATAAGAAGAAAACAAAACAAAAGAAAACAAACAAACAAACAACAACAACACGTCTAACAAGCAGCCATCCCAGCAAGGGAAAAGCGCAACAGATTGACGACTGGTAGTTTGTCGAGCGTTTCGAACCTGTATGTATGTATGCTTACCATTGTTGGATTTTTTTTTTTACCGCGATGTACTGGCGTCTACCCTGCGTGAAAGGGAGAGAACTGGGACCCGCCTTTCTGTGTGCCAAGCCCTTGACACAGTGGATATGAATTCACGGCCCCGCTGCCGGTAAAAGGCTGAGGCACCTTGAACTTTCAACCCTGCAGATAGTGTGTTGTGAATTCAATCGGATTTCTTGGACTGCACTGTCGAGTATCGTCGCTCTAAGAAAATCTACAATTCTCCATCTGACCAAATTAGATAGAATAGACTTTCAGACTGCAAAGATGAAGAATCCTATCCTGCTTAATTGTCAGATTTCACAGTAACAAAAGCAGCATTTCACGTGATAAAAAAACGAAATACAGGCAGTGAAACAATTGTGAAAGACTGTTGATGAACAGATTTTGGAGATCTCCAGCGAGTGAAGTGGGTGGGAAAAGGCGGGATTCAAACACTCCACTGTTGGCCGCCGTCCTTTCTCTGTCTCTGATCCTTGCATTTGGAATGAACTTCCTCTTTCGTTTCGTCAGGTCTCCGACGCGCTCAGCTCTTTCAAGTCTGGCCTTAAACCCACCTTTTCACAAGATAGCCTCCCTTCGCTGCCTCTTCCTTGTCCTCAGTTTCCTCAGTTTTAGAGTTATGCATGCGTGTGAATGACTGGCGGAAAGCGCTTAGATTGGTCTCTGCACAAGATTCAGCGCTATATAATACTATTATTATTATCATTATTATGTAAAAGTAACGTAGCTCTTCTCTCTCTCTCTCTCTCTCTCTCTCTCTCTCTCTCTCTTCCCCTCTCTCTCTCCATTGTTCTATGCAGTCTCTTTATCATTACCCTAAATCTGCCAATCACTATTTCCGCACAGTCGCACTTAGGTTCCGTATGTCACACTTCCAGGAACAGCAGTCAAAAAGAGGAGGTTATCAATGCCAAGCCGCTGTGAGGCCATACGCCAGAGAAGATCCCGCAGTTCTACCAGGTCACGTCAGTGATGACATGTACATGGTGCCTGTAAGACACACCCACCTGACCCCACGAAAATGATGATGTTACTAACCGAGTAGTTGTGGAGCCAGAGGAGTGAGTGATTCTGACAAAGACCTGCTTTCAGAAACATACCGAAAGCCACACAGTTATGTGGTGCAATGTGGACAAAGACAAACTACCTCAGGGAGATTCATGTTAACCCCCACGAACCAGAGGATGTAATCGGCCTGATGCAAATTAAGCACCAGGGTACACGATTTTAAATGATAAACCAACAAGCAACCAAACAATAACAACAACCAACAACAACAACAAAAAAAAGTTGCAGACTCCTCCCCCAACTCCCCACCCCCCAACAAAATATGACGTTAAAACAAAGAAGCTCAGCAAGGAATATCATGCTAGCTAAATCCCTGGTTTTTGGAGTGCAGGAAGAAAAGGGCCGAGGAAAGGATATGGGGAGTTGGTGTGGTGGTGGTGGTGGTGGTGGTGTGGGTTGGAAAAGAAGTAGAGGGGGAAAAAAAAAAACGGCGTCGATTCTCAAACGTGCGGGTGGACAATGACAGAGATACTGTCCTGCCAGATTGGAACCCAGACCCCACCTTAAGCCATGACACTGGCCAACCGACATGCATACGGCCGCCGTCCTCCCCTGTCCCCCCTCCCCTCCCCCAAACACCCCACCCCTCCCCCTGCCTCTATTTGTCTTCATTTGCCACGTTCTGTTTTGCGCCGGGGAAGCCAATACTCCAATAGACTTGCCCAGGGATCAGTCCGAGCCCGAAAAGGGAGAACAAGCCACAAAATTCAATAAAGAAAAGCAAATGTTGAACGTGGGCAGTGTTTGTTGGTTGTGGGCCAGGGGAGAAAAACGGTGCAATTACCTTCTGTGTTGATACACACGGATGGAATTACACCGGCGGGCAATCCAAGACTCCACTCGGGATGCGGGGGTAGGGGTGGGGGGAGGGGGATTTGATGGAGGACTGTGCGGGGGGGGGGGGGGGTGTGGGGGGTGGGGGTTGGGGAGATGGGGTGTGGGGGGGGGGGGATGGATGGTGGTGAGGAGCCACGTTTCCCAGGCGCGTGAAGGCGAGACGGCGGTTAATTTTCACAATGATGGATGGAAGACAAAGAGGGCTGTTTGGTTAAGAAGCGAGGCGGGCTCCGGGTTGGTGGTGGTGCTGGTGGTGGTGGTGGCGGCCGATGCTCATGGTCCGTGATGGCGATGAAGGTGGTGGTGGTGGTGGTGATGGTGGGCGGGGGGGGGGGGGGGTAGGGGTTGTAGCGAGCGGTCGGGCTGTATGAGCACAGTATCGTACTGCTTCAGTCTTTTTCTGTTGTTCAGTTGTCTTGGGGGCCGTGGGGGCTTTTCGTGGAAGGGATGGTGCCCGTACAACTCTCTACCCTCGCCCCCCTCCCATCTCTCTCCATTGAGAGAGTGTGTGTGTGCGTGTGTGTGTGTGCGCGAGCGCGCGCACGCATTCACGCGTGTGTGTGTTGTTTATTATCCCATATATCTCATATATATGCGAAAAGTTTATGTGTGAGCGAGCGTGTGTTGCTTGTTTTACATCACGTCAAGAGTCATTTTTCTACATAAGTGCCTCACGAGAAACATGGATCATTGGAACTGTCTCTGAAGCATAATATTGTTCATGGTGTTCCGTGTGTCTGCAATGTACAAGTCATTTGCGATTCGAATCATTTGAGCGAGATGCTGGTTACATACAAAGGTAAGGATTGATCTATTTTTCAGTTATATTTCATCATCTCTAGGATATTTCTGTCATAAGTGCTAAGTTCAAACAGAGAGAACACAAGTAAGCACACACACACACACACACACACACACACACACACACACACACACACACACACACACACACACACACACACACACACACACACACACTAACGCAGATAAGAGAAAGAGAGAGACAGAGAAAGAGACAGACAGACATTGACAAAGACACAGACAGAGTTACAGAAGAAGAAGAAGATGATGATGATAAAGAAGAAGGAGAAGTAGGAGGAGGAGGAAGAGGAGGAGGAGGAGGAGAAAAGGACTGATAGTAAAGCGAAGGAAGTAGTAGGAAGGAGGCACAATCAAAAGAAGAACGAATATTCTAAACGAAAAAAACGCACACCCCCCCCCCCCCCCACCCCCCCGACCCGGGAAAAACCAAAACCAAAACCCAAAAACAACAGAAAAAAAACACCCACCCACCCACCCACCAAAACACACACACACGCAAAATGCCCACATGAAAACGGAAAGATAGGAGGGGAGGTCACTTCCTTCCGGTCTACCCATGACATCCGCTAGGGGTGGTGAAGCTGGTGGTGGTGGTGGTGGTGGTGGTGGTTGGGGCTTCCGCTGCTCCCACTCATCTGTTCGCGCACACTGTTCTCACGTCTCTCTCCCACCCCCACCATCCCCCAACCCCCAACCCCCGCCCGAACCCCCCTCCCCGAACCCTCACCCACCCCCATCTGCTGCTGTCTGGCCGCCGTGAGGCAGGTTTTTCTGATTGTTTGAAAACTTAATGGGCTCCTCCGACAGCCGGTGAGGAGGAGGTGTGGTTTCTCAACAATGGCTACGCTATCCCTTGGCTGCCTGAGTCAACTCTCTGTGTATCAACAAAAAAAAAACCCGGCCACCGGTTCGGGTACCCCTAGGCCTTGATTCTCTGGCCGATGACTCCCGTGGATAAGCTGTGGCGTCGGACCGTATGGATTTCTCCCCTCTTTTGTTTATTGTGGGTCTTGTCCAGCAGGCCTGTTTGGTCAACGTAAACGGCCACTCTCGACGGGTTGTGGGGGGAGTTTTTCAGGATGGTGGTGGTGGTGGTGGTGGTGGTGGTGGGAGGGGGGTGGGGTAGGGAGGATTGAAATGTCGGGTGTGGTGGTGGGCGAGGACCTTCGCGAGGGGAGATAACTGGCCAGGTATTGTAAACAATCAGCTACTCTAATATACACAGAGAAACACGAAGCTATACAGTATCACACAGCAGGCTAGCCAGTCGTTTCTACATTCCAGACGAGGAAATATTGAGGGGTGGGTGGGAGTTCGGGGGGGGGGGGGGGGGGGGGGGGGAGGAGACAGTAAAACTGCAATCCGGTCTCAGATAGCCCCAGATATACAGCAACTTCACCATCAAGACAGGAGATATTTCGCTGAATTGCTCTTATTCTGGAAACATTGATTTGAAACAAACCTTACCAAACAACAAATCGATAACGAACAATCCATTATCAGTTACTATCGGTTTACGAACTAACCAACCAACCAACCAACCAAACAAACAAAACAAACAAAAAAACAACAACAAAACAACAACAAAACAACAAAAGATGGCTAGGTGTCAGACGAGGAAAATTACACATGGATCATTGCATCTTGCTTATAATAACAGCACATGTTATCAGTACAGTCATTTCCCAGTACTCAGGTAAGAATTCAAAACTCTCTCTGTATGTGTATCTCTCTTTTCTTTCTCCCTCCCCCTCCCCCTATTTCTCTATTTCATCCCCCTGTGTGTGTGTGTGTGTGTGTGTGTGTGTGTGTGTGTGTGTGTGTGTGTGTGTGTGTGTGTGTGTGTTTCCTTTCACTTGTCCTCCCCGCCCCCTTCATGTCCACCCCAACCTTACCCATTCACAGCATGACACTGTGACCCCCCACCCCACCCCCACCACCACCCTCTTGTGGCCATACATATACACTGTCAATGAACTCCATCCCCCAAAATTACTGCTCAGCACTTCAGCATCACTTCCAGGCGAAGGTAATAAAAATACACATATTATGGCTCGATTTTACATCGGAGTTATTCTATCATCGTCGTCGTTTCCATCATAATCATCGTCGTCGTCGTCGTCGTCATCATCATCGTCATCATCATCACCATCGTCATCACAATCGTTATAGTCTTTCTCATCATCATCATCACCATCTTCATCATTATCGATATAGTTTTTTCTCATTTCATTATTCACATTGCCTTCATTTATGACATTAATTTGGATGAAACAAAACAGAACGCAATAGATAAAAAAAAGAAAAAAAAAGTTGGTGACACATAATAGAATGATACGAATTATCGTACGTCTACTTGTTTTCTCAATTACTGGTTATTTTTGTATCATCATTAATTTACCGGTTATTTTTCTCCCATCATCAATCAAGGAGACACCAAAGTTTCGAAAGAGCAGTTATAACAGCGGCGACGGTTTTTTTCATGCAAACAGTCCGTCGATAACGATCAAGTCCAGGAGATAACTGTCAAACCATTTATTCGTTGAAACCAGTTAAGTTTGATTTGGATTATGAAAAAAAAAGAAGAAGAAGAAAAAGTTAGCGAATACCTTCCATCTGTCCCATTCTTTTTAGTTGCTGTATAACAGGATAAAAAAAAAAGACATCAATATATGCCGAAGAAACGTATCTTAATCAAACGTTTCAGGGCTTCTTTGGCTGCGATTATTTGCAAGAATATGACAGGTGAATAATATGTACCCGACAAATCGAATCATTACGGAACTTTTCAGGCTTCTTTGGCTGCACTGTTTGCAGGAAGTTGACAGGTGAATATGTGGTGTAGTCGACAAATGGCAGCTCTCTAATGTTGTGGTTAGTGGGCAGGGTACAGCCCCATCGGGTCTGTTCCCAGTCAATCAGAAGCCACCATCTGCCGTGTTCTGACACTCCTTGTCCGGTCAGGCGGCTCAGTTTCCACTCCCCCTCCTCCCACCCCCCCCTTCCCCCTCTGCCTCCGAGTCAGAGATTTCCATGTCCACTAGAAATGTCCACCTAGACCCCCCAGGCCCTTGGGTTACAGGGCGGGTCACGGAAAGGGCGAAATCAAGAAGCTGACTGCAGCAGCTTTCTTCAAGACGTGTTCTGTCACTCACACACACACACACACACACACACACACACACACACACACACAAACACACACACGCACTCAACCACACGCGCACGCACGCACACACACACGCACGCACACATGCATGCACGCACGCACACTCAGGCACGCACATACACATACACACAAAAGCACGCGCGTGCACACACACACACACACAAAACAAAACACAAACATTACCATTGTATTTCTTTCGGATACGGAAACTTTGATCATGTGTCGGCCATTACTCCTTATCATGGGTCACTGCAGTATTTCTTTCGGGTTTCGTCATATACGAAAAAAGAAAAAAAGAAGAAAAAAAAGATGTGATGTGGCGGGATAATGGGAGTGTTTGATTTGGAAATAGAGAGGGTCACATTGAAATGGCCTGGGTGTATGTTTTTGTCATGTATGTGTTGAATTATTTACTTTTTGACTCGTTATCATCGCTTCTGTTCGTGTGTCTGTTTTGTTAGTTTTGTTATTGTTTTGGAATGACGTACAGGGCCTTTTATCAGCATGGTTCAAATATAGAAAGATGGTTCAAATAATATAGAATACGATATTTGAAAACAAACAACAACAACAGTCTTATAGGACACCACGCGCAGAGTGTGAAAGGATTGAAGGGGTCTTTCTTATCATTCCTAATACATTTACATGAAACAAGCTTTTCGAGTGCAAGGGTTTGTTACTGGATAACCTTTTCAACCCAAAGACATTTAAATATTTTGAAACCCTCTTTGATTCGACCATGATTCCTAGCATTATGTAACACAGTGAAAAGATGAGTATCGTCAAAAATCCGGCCTTTCCTGCTGAGTTATGATGTGTAAACAATATAGCTCGATGCCACCATGCTCTTCCCCCACCCACCCCCTCACTCACGTCTCTAACCTGCAGCTTTCATTAAAGTTGACAGTCATGTTGACAAGTTTACCGTCATGTTGACAGTCATGTTGAATGTTGACAAGCTGACCGTCATGTTGACAAGTTTGAACGTCATGTTGACAAGTTGACAGCCATGTTGACAGGTTGACAGTCATGTTAAATGTTGACAAGTTGACCGTCGTGTTGACAAGTTGACAGTCATGTTGACAGTCATGTTGACAAGTTGACAGTCATGTTGACAAGTCCAAGCCACCAGACTTCAGACCACTGACAAAACTCCCATTGTTTGTGGGGTTTCTTTCTTCAAACGGCGGAAGGTTCTGAAAACGTTTGCCCAATCTCTCCCTCCGCTCTCCCCTTTTGGCTGACTGCACTGGACAGGACAAAAAGCGGACATGTTTTGATATCAGGTCTGTACTGGATCTGGCGGTAAATTGATCCAGGGGTGGATGGTGGTCTCAGGGCCCTCGGCAAACCCCCGTGATAACACGACCATGGAGAGGGGACACGACACACAGGGGGATGACGAGGACCTCCTGTCTAGGAGGTCATGATGTGTGTAACACGACTTCCTGTCTAGGAGGTCATGATGTGTGTAACACGACTTCCTGTCTAGGAGGTCATGATGTG
>NC_134895.1:23313812-23323812 GCF_041734735.1 Babylonia areolata
ATACGCCTATTCCCTGTTCGCCTGTTCCCGTTTCATCTGGGGTTGGTATGCCTCATTGCGAACGATGCAGTCCAAGCGACCAGCTCAACGTGTGTACTGAAAAGATAGCATGTCGCACGATTGTCAAACATAGTTCTTTTGTTCTTCAAGGCTTTTTCCGACTGGTTGCACAAGGAAACGTTTGTCTGCTCATTCGTTTCAACGTTTTGTCGATGTATGAAACAGCAGGGGTGCCTGAGGGTAAATGCGAACGGGCAAGTCTAATTGCGAACGATGGCTTTGGGTATTTGTAGATATTTAAAACAGAGGCAGGTCTTTTACTCATTAGACATAACATATTATTGGAACATCGCACCAGACTGTTGTATTGTTGGTTTTGATCACACATGCACACAAACACACAGACAGACGTTTAAACACACACACCCCACACAAACATACCTTTTTTTTATATCTATACAACAGATAACTCTTCACCATTACACGACATCACACAGGAAACCCTGCCATTTGCTTTTTTGATTCACTTGTGTAAACAAAGTGAGTCTATGTTTTAACCCGGTGTTCGGTTGTCTGTGTGTGTGTGTGTGTGTGTGTGTGTGTGTGTGTGTCTGTGTGTCCGTGGTAAACTTTAAAATTGACATTTTCTCTGCAAATACTTTGTCAGTTGACACCAAATTAGGCATACAAATAGGAAAAATTCAGTTCTTTCCTGTCATATTGTTTAAAACAGTGGAGGAAGGTGGCAGAATGGTTAAGACGCTCAGCTGCCAATCAGAGAGTCCGTGAGGGTGTGGGTTCGAATCCCGCTCTCGCCCTTTCTCCTAAGTTTGACTGGAAAATCAAACTGAGCGTCTAGTCTTTCGGATGAGACGATAAACCGAGGTCCCGTGTGCAGCACGCACTTGGCGCACTGAAAAAGAACCCATGGCAACGAGAGTGTTGTCCTCTGGCGAAATTACGTAAAATGAAATCCACTTTCATAGGTACACAAATATGTAAGCATGCACTCAAGGCCTGACTAAGCGCGTTGGGTTATGCTGCTGGTCAGGCATCTGCTCAACAGATGTGGTGTAGCGTGTATGGATTTGTCCGAACGCAGTGACGCCTCCTTGAGAAAGTGAAACTGTGAAACTGTTTAAAACAATATTGCACCTCTGGGATGGGCACAAAAAATAATTTAAAAATGAAGCCTAATTATATGCAAACTGCATTTACTGTTATATTTATATTTTTTGTATTCTCTAAACTTGGCACTTTGATCTGATATTCTGACACAACAAGAAGAGCAGTCATTATTATCATTTTTTGTTCAAACAGGAACTTCTTTTGCTAAGCATGGAAGTTTTATTTATTTTGCAAACGTTTTGGTGCAGATAGTAAAAAAGGGAAATTACTCTGTAATTAATGCTAGGGGACTTAATTTGCTTTAAACTGATCTTTATCATCTTAAACATTACATTTTGAAATTATACTCAATACATAAAAAGCTTGGATTTTTTTAAAGTGTATCACAAGTGAGTCTTGAAGGCCTTGCCTCTCTTGTTGAATAATATTTGCGTCTATCCTGAAAATATCATATGCTTTACAGTTAAACAACACATAGCATTCACCTTCAGTGTGTTGTCTACAAACAAGGCGTGATAAATGTCTCGGTGTTTAATCTTTTCTGTATCGTAGTTTATGTATATACTTAGGGGGAATACAAAGTCTGAATTTTGCATAATAATTTTTATATAACACTGGAGTGGTTACATTCCATGTGTTTTTCAGTTTGGAGGGTCTGATTGAAAGTACTATTATATCAAATTAATGTGGTGTTAATATTCAAAAGAATCGTGCCATTTCTGTCACATACTGATCAATCTGTCTTTGTTTGAATATAGAAAGAAAATACTGAATGTCACCGACAAGAGAGAGAGACAGAGAGAGAGAGAGAGAAGAAGAGAGAGACAGAGAGGGAGAGACAGACAGACAGAGACAGAGAAAGAGACACAGAAAGAGGCAGAGACAGAGACAGAGAGAAAGAAGAAGAGAGAGAGACACAGTGAGAGAAAGAGAGAGAGACAGACATTCAAAGACAGAGAAAGAGACAGACAGAGACATAGTGAGAGAGTCAGAGTAAGAAACAGAAGAGAGACAGACACAGAGAGAGAGAGAGCATGCAAGGTGTGTATGTGTCCTAAAAAAATCAACAAAAACAACAATAAGAAGAAGAACAACACCACACACACACACACACACACACACACACACACACAAACAAACAATTTTTTTTTTACATTATTATCTTATTATCTTTATTTATGTTTTTTGTTTTAATTTGTTTTATTCTCTTTTTTTTTTTCTCAAGGCCTGACTAAGCGCGTTGGGTCACGTTGCTGGTCAGGCATCTGCTTGGCAGATGTGGTGTAACGTATATGGATTTGACCGAACGCAGTGACGCCTCCTTGAGCTACTGATGCTGACACTCTTCTTCTTCTTCTTCTCATTATTATTATCATATCAAAGACATTTCCTTTGTCATCGGAGTTGGTCAGTCTTTTCACAAATCTGATAGAAAAAGGAAACAGAAAAACAGGAGAGAGAGAGATTCGGATTCGGATTCGGATTCGGATGGTTTATTCAAAAAAGGCCTTAGCCCCTTATGAAGGGGTGGTGTGTAAACGTATTTCGAAAACATTATGACATACAGTATATGATACAATAAAACAAAACAATACCTAGATTGATAATCAGGAACAACTAAATGACCGGATTTTGAATGCTTTGTGTAGATAAGTTGCAAACTGTCTGACTTCTTCTTCACGACGTGACGTCATAAGCAAAACTAGTTTAAACATAGAAGGCTGAGAGTAATATTTCTGGGGTATGAAATTATATCTTAGTTCACATAACTTTGGACAACAAAACATGAAATGTAATTCGTTTTCTTCTGCATTTGTGCACAATGGACAAATAAGATCATGATCACTATGCTGTGTGTATCGAAAATGATGAATTGCAATATCTGAAAGCCCAAACCTAAATCTTGTCATGACATATTTTAAATGTTTTGCCAAATTCATGGATAAATACGTTGGGACACAATGTAAAGAGTTGATCTGATAATACACATGAAATCTATCACTTTCTTGCACATGAGCATTCCATTCTTGCCATCTACAATCAATCAGTCTGGTGCGGAGACTACGAATAAATCCTGAGAGAGAGAGAGAGAGAGAGAGAGAGAGAGAGAGAGAGAGAGAGAGAGAGACAGAGACAGAGAGAGAGAGAGACAGAGAGAGGGCAACGACAATAATGATGATGATGATGATGATGACTTTCACGAAGACGTCGATGGTGATGACACTGTCGCTGACATCTTACAGTGATTTATTTATTGCATGTTACAAAAGAGAGATCACGGCAATGTACCAACCTCTAAATTCAAAATCAGAGATAAAGATAAAAAGACAATGTGCATATTGCATCAATGATATATACCAAGACTTGACCCTCGTCTTTCCCGAAGAATGTTGGGAATGATGTCGAAATGATACAACATGAAGTGGAGTGATGCCTAGAGGTAACGCGTCCGCCAAGGAAGCGAGAGAATCTGAGCGCGCTGGTTCGAATCACGGCTCAGCCGCCGATATTTTCTCACCCCTCCACTAGACATTGAGTGGTGGTCTGGACGCTAGTCATTCGATGAGAAGATAAACCGAGGTCCCGTGTGCAGCATGCACTTAGCGCACGTAAAAGAACCCACGGCAACAAAAGGGTTGTTCCTGGCACAATTCTGTAGAAAAATCCACTTCGATAGGAAAAAACAAATAAAACTGCACGCAGGAAAAAATACAAAAAAAAATGGGTGGCACTGTAGTATAGCGACGCGCTCTCCCTGAGGAGAGCAGCCCGAATTTCACACAGAGAAATCTGTTGTGATAAAAAGAAATACAAATACAAATACAAATACAAAATAAATGTGACCTGATCACTTGTTTCACAATGCTCCGTGTTTTACACTAACTTACGGATTATCACATAATGTAGTCGGTTCATGAATTTTGTGTGAATAATGAAGACTTTCATTCATAACTTTGTTCGATTCAGCCACCACTCAGTGCTGTCGTAGACTGTGTCATGCAGTCTTCTTCTTCACTTCACTTGTCCCTTAGTCTGGATGACCGTTGGAGCACCACAGATAACCTGTCAACCACCTTCCTCCATCCTTCTCTGTTTTCTGTTTCCCTGTGGGCCTCGCTCAGCCTCAGACCTGTCCATTCTGGGACATGTGAATTACTATTTTGTTATTTCACATTAACCAAAACCACATTCTATCAATTTCGCAACAGCAGCATTTCGTTACCTTTGCTGAATTGTCTGGATGAGGACAAAACAGCTAGAACTTAACAATCATCAGTCACTTTAGTTCGTTATGTGCAAACATCACTCTTTCAGTTTTACCTCGCATTTTTTTTTCATATCTGTATTATATGAGAGAATCCAAACCACAGCTGCATGGTTCAAATAGTAAGGCTATCACATAGTTCAAATGATAAAGGTTGTTTACTACACTTTTTTATGAAAACCTTTTATTGATGGATCGTGCAGAATGTTCTGTTACCATTCGTCACAGGGTTTGAAAAAAACAACAACTTCTATTCATTGATTCAAAGGTAAAGAATGCCAACCGTACAATTTCGTATTTCTCATTAATGTTTATGTATTACAGCAAATATTCTGAATATTTTGGTCTACTATGTTCTAAGGAGAACTAAAACGAGCATGTGTGCTCCTGTAGAGAGAGAGAGAGAGTAGTGGGGGGGTTACAGAGAGAGCTCTAGACATGTGTTTTAACGCAATGCCATTAACCCCCTTCAATGTACCCATGTTACCGGGGCCCCAGATGCCATGAATTAGCCGGTAAATGACACACGTGCTGTGCACGCGCCGTCACCCCTCCCCCCCCCACACACACATCCCCCCTCCCCCCCCTCCCCGATGACGACCAAAGGTGGGGTGCACGTGGAAGACGTGCTGACTGTATATAGCAGCCAGTCATGTTTCTGCGCCATGGCCTGACACACCAGCATGGATCTGATCCCCGAGCCCCCCCCACCTCCTACCACCTCCAACCCCCATCCTCCGCCCCTCCCCCCCCCCCTCCCCACTCCCCTCCGTCTTCTGGTGTGGTCCACGGGCCGCGGACTGGTGTGCATTGAAACGCGGGGCGCGCTAAACAAGGGGGTAGGGGTGGGGAGTGAATTCGTCTGATGCACGTGCAATAGGAGTTACGGTTGTTGGTATAGGTGGTTTATCATAAAGAGGTCGCTACCTGTCTTATATATCTCTCTCTTCTCTCTCTCTCTGTCCCCCACCCCCCGCCCCTCCCACTCTCCCTTTTTTCTGCAGGCTGACATGTCAGCAATGTTGGTCTCGCAAAATGCAACCTGGCAGCCGTTTCATTTGTTTGGATATATTTGTCCAGTCCCAGTCCTCCAGCCTCCCTAGCTGAGCTTCAAAGAGAAATCTGCTTTCTTCCTCTCTTCCCTAACCTTCTTGTGTCATCACTCTGCACTGCCCTCCCCCCTCCCCCCCAAACCTCCACCCTATCCACCGCCCCTCTCCTGTCCCCACCATGCATCCTTTTATGTGTGCAGTTCAAGTGCTAGCATGCAGCACACGGTGAGTGTTTGTGATGAGGTCGCCATGAGACTACGCACCAGAGGAGACCCTGCACTGCTGCTGAGCCATCGCGGTGGTTTTCAGTTGTGACTGTATTGACAGCCGATGTTCCTTGTCATTCTGCCAACTAAATAGAATCACTGTGAAGTCACATAGCCAGGGTATGTCCCTTCAGCCTCACTTTTCCTTACGTCTGCCGACATGATAGTCTTTGGCATGAACCAAACGCAGGCATGGAAGTGGACGGGGGACAGAAAATGTCACCAACAGAACAAAGTATGGAATGTCGCGTCCGTATTTCTGAGAAAATATATTTTTGTTTATGTGGTGCGTGTCAAAGACGTAGAAGTATTATGTTTCTATGCCCCCAGGGGGTACATGAAATAAACGTTTTGCTTTGCTTGGCCTTGTCTGGCCTTGCCTTGCCTTGCCCATTTTTTTTTCTTATTGTGCTACCCACGAGGATGAAGACGATGAGGTCGATACAATTTGTATGATAACTTTATGAAAGAGCTCCACACTTCCGTAACATTACCTGGGTCAGTCAGGCCTAAGAGGTACAGATGCCTGTGATGTTGGCAAAGAAATCTGAGCACCGTTAAAGACATGTCATTGAAGTGGATGTCTCTCCACGGTAGGTAGCAGAGACAGCCGAGATTGTTGAACGACACAGTTACTACGTAGACACGGGATTCGAACTGACAGACCTCCAGGAGTCAGTCCTCGGGGCAAACCACAGCGTCAGGGTGGTGCCTGTCCTTCGGGTCCATCTGGAGAAGACTTCTTTGTTTCTACAATTCATCGATGAACTCAAAAGTGGTTTGTGCTTTCATATCTGTGAAACTGCATGTTCGGTGCATATCTGTTATGCATGTTTGCTTATTTATCATCATTGTTATCTTATTTATTTATTATTATTATTATTATTTTTTTTTTTACATTATAGTTATTATTTATTTATTTATTTGTGTAAGCTTATCTATTATTTATTCACCTTTTTTTCCCCTCAAGGCCTGACTAAGCGCGTTGGGTTACGCTGCTGGTCAGGCATCTGCTTGGCAGATGTGGTGTAGCGTATATGGATTTGTCCGAACGCAGTGACGCCTCCTTGAGCTACTGAAACTGAAACTGAAATCTGCAAACCTAGCCCGCAGATTTGAGCAGTGGGGGCACTGGCAGTCGGTCATTGTGGTCACTGTCTGTGTTGCGCTGTGATGCTGTTCTCTTGTGTTAAGTTGTTACTTTTTTTAAATTTAAATTTTCTTTTTATACAGCAGGCTTTCTCAAAGTTGGCAAGAAACGTGACGGACTGAGGCTCTAGCCAGGGTGCATGCTCCTCCAGCTTGTTTGCTTTGATCTTGCACTGGTGGCGGATGGCTTTAACGGATTCTTTGTAATGTTTCTTGGGTCAGCCGTGGAGTCTTTTGTGTCAATGCACACTCTCCATGCAGCAGGCCTCTGGGCAATGTGACATGGGGTGCTTCTCCTTGCAGATGACATGCCACACCCATTGGTGTTGGGGTTTTGTGGTAACTGTGTGGCTGTCATCGATTGGTGAATCTAGAACTGTATGAAGCTTCCTGAATGGATGTGTGCAAGATACGGCGCGAACGAGGCCGGATCGAGGAACCAACGGAGACTGGAGCGGCGCTTAATGGTTAACAAGGTAACACTGTAACAGTTTTGATGGGCGAGGATTCCACGCTGGTGGAGTCAGCTCAGTCCAGGACTTTTGGTCACGTGGTCATGCCACGGGATTCCAAGTATGGAGTGAAGAGCGCGCATGTAGAATCTCTCCAGCTTATGGATGTACCTGTGGTACATCGACCACGATTCACAGCCACAGAGGAGAAAGAAGGTCCACCTTGAAAACGGAGTACGACTGCCGACATGGCGGGGGTAAAAACGGAAATCCCCGTAAAAGCCCGCTCGTGTGTACATACAAGTGAACGTAGGAGTCGCAGCCCAAGAACTAAAAAGAAGAGGGGAGCAGAGAAAGGACTACCACCTTGTACACCTTCAGCTTTGTCGACAGGTGTTATGTATTGTATTGTGTTGCTCTTTTTGGTCATAGATTTCTCTGTGTGAAATTTGGGCTGCTCTCCTATAATCTGGGGATGAAAAATTAAGCGGAATGGCTGGCGTCCTCAGCATGGCCTAGTCTTATTTGCCGTAACTTGAGGAGCTAGTTGGTTGGGATACTGTGTCAACACAGTGTTTTGTTGGTTTGTCTTAGTGATTATATTTTTTTATGTAACAGCTTTGTGTTGACGCGGTTGAGCATTTGTATGGTTTGACAGTCCTGATATGGCCTTGCGCGGTCGGATGGACTGTGAGCAATAAGAATAAGAATAACTGGACTTCATGCTCTCGATATTTGCATCCTGTGTCCCATCTATGTGGGGATGATTGATGCGTGGTGGTTGGTGGTTGGTAGAGGGTCTTTGATGGAACACTTCGGTCTTGGCACGACTGGTTGTCGTCACATGTTACTGCGGAGGACTACTCTCACATACGCATGCTCTTTTTTGAATGTGAGGCATTGAAGCCCCTTTCTACCTCGATTTTCGAGAAAAAAAAAAATCGTTTCAAGATGTTGAGGATTTTGTACTGCTGTTAAAATTTCTAAAAGTTTGCTTTGCAGTCCAGTTGGTAATTTGATTTGATTAGATTCACAGCTAATTTTGTATTAGGTTCTCACTCCTCAGTATATCGATATTTTTTTCCGTCTAAAATCACAGCATGTGGATAGACGTTAAACTGAAAAACACACGAATGATTCTCAGGCCAAATAGCATTGAAGATGCTGATCAGCAGATGATAAGTCACGTAACAGGCATGTGTGGAAAGATTTCAAAGAGGCAAAACAATCGTTTCACTGGGTTTATCCCACTCTGACTGCCTGGGCAGACTTCATCTGGTGGTTCACGAGAAACTGTTACAACTGACAGAAATCACACATCTGTTGACAATGACTAGAGGGCAAATCGGTCTTCGTCAACCAATGGCGGGTTATTTTGATTTGTGTGTGTGTGTGTGTGTGTGTGTGTGTGTGTGTGTGTGTGTGACAGCATACAAAGTGTGGCCAGCAGATTTGCCGCCCAATTGTTCGCAAAGTTGAGTGTGTGTGTGTGTGTGTGTGTGTGTGTGTGTGTGTGTGTGTGTGTGTGTGTGTGTGTTTGTATGTGTGTGTGCGTGTGCGTGCGTGCGTGTGTGCGCGCGCGCGCGCGCGCGTGTGTGTGTAATTGATTGTATGTGAGTCTTTCCCTCACACTCTCTCGCGTGTGTGTGTATTTTCATGCCACTTTAAAAAACAAAACAAAACAAAAACAAACAAAAAACAAAAACACCAAAAAACAATTAAACAAACAAAAAAATCAGCCTATTGATCATTATACCCTGCTGTCCCACCACTGAGACGAACTCAAGTCCAGCCTACATGTATCCATTCTCTTCGTCACTCTCTCTCTCTCTCTCTTTCTGTCATAACTTTCATTTCTTTCAGCATGTATGCCTGCCTGTCTCCCTCTAAAAAAAAAAATCACCCCTACCTCACCCCTCTCAACACCCACCTTCACTCTCCCTTATTCCTCAAGTTCCTACCAGCCCCTCCCCCCCCCCCCCCCCCCCCATCTCCCGTCCACCCCCTCCCACCTCCATCACAGCCTCAGCATGGCCATCGGCAGCATCAGCAGCAGGCAAGCAAGCAAGCAAGCAACCTTGCAGTGCAAAAGCTCCAGTCCACACGTGGCAATCATAATGGCAATGATATTCATATGCCACACTGTAGGCACAGTACACGTTTTGTCGAGACCGCCAACATTGCCATGAATATGGCCAGCACATTTGCGTCAAAAGGTAAAAAAAAAAAAAAAAAAAAAAAAAAAAAAATAAAAAAGATGATGAAAAAAAAAAGAAAAGAAAGAAAGAACCCAGACGTTTATGCAGACACACACTGGTCGTTTTGAAATGAAACGAATCGTTTTGGTGATTTTTATTTGCTGATCTTTGTTTGGTTGGGTTTGGGTTATTTTCATGTTATGTCTACTCAGTTTTAGTTCTCTGTGTCATCATCTCGGTACACGCTTAAATTCTAGCTGGAGAAAATGTTTAAATAAAGCTTTTTCGTTTTCCCCTCCCCACCCACCCCTCCAGTCTCTGTCTCTCAAACATCCAGCAATAATAGTCAATGAGAAGGAAAAGATTAACTCAAGTGACACCTATTTACTGAAACAGTCCTTTCACAAGTTTGTAGAAAGCAGAAATACAGCGGATGTTTTCATGATTTTTTTCTCCCCCATTTTAACTCCTCTAAATTCGGATACTTTTG
>NC_134895.1:23331312-23333812 GCF_041734735.1 Babylonia areolata
GTGGAATGAATGAATGAATGAATGAATGAATGAATGAATGAATGATTGATTGATTGATTGATTGATTGAAATAATGAATGAATGAATGAATAAACAATGGAAGGCAGGAAAGAAGAAAGGAAGGAAGGGAGGAAGGAAAGAAGGAAGGAAAGAAGTATCGCAGAAAAGCAAGATACTCCAAATCTTAACAAAGTTTCATTTCAGTCATACACTATGATCAACAGCGCCAATGGCAAAACGGATGACCACGGCTGTTGTGACAGTGAGTGTTGCGATAAGCATCACCATCACACTGTCTGAAAGCCGGGATGACGAAGAATGATTCTATATACAGGGCGCACACACATTCATACAGACATACATTCACATAATCACACACACACACACACACACACACACACACACACACACACACACACACACACATATATATATATATATATATATAAATAATTAGGAGCCCCATTGACTCTTTAATTTTCTGGTAGACCAGTTAGTTTGTTTTTTTCCGTTGATATTCTTTTTCAGGCTAATTGAGGAGAGAGGAACGGGGAAAGTAGTGATGACTTCAGGCATGAGTGCGGAGGGGTGGGGTGGAGAAGGGTAATGGATTTTCGTCTAAAACCACAAGTATGGATAGACGTGAAACAAAAGCACACACACACACACACACACACACACACACACACACACACACACACACACACACACACACACACACACACTGACAGGTCATCCTGCAGGATCTTCTTGGTGAGCACGAGGTTGAAGAGGTCCGGCATGATGTCATCGAAGCGATCCTTAACGATGTTGATGTCCCCGTTCTCCACCAAGTTGATCACCATGGGTTTCCCATACCTGTACCGTGCACCGGTCACTTGAGCATCATCATCAGCAGCAGCACACACACTTTATACACACTCACACACACATCCACACACACACACATACATACGTTCACTCACACACACACACACACACACACACACACACACACAGGCGCGCGCGCGCGCGCGCGCACATGTACATAACGGAGCCCAACAGAGCCCTAGGGATCATCACTCTCTCTCTCTGTCTCTGTCTCTCTCTCTCTCTCTCTCACAGCCACTCTCTCTCACGCACACACACACACACACGCACTGACACACACACACACACACACACTCTCTCTCTCTCGCTCACGCAAACACACACACACACTCTCTCTCACACACACACACACTCTCTCTCTCTCTCTCTCTCTCTCTCACGCACACACACACACACACTCTCTCACGCACACACACACTCTCTCTCTCTCTCTCACGCAGACACACACACTCTCTCTCTCTCTCACGCACACACACACACACACTCTCTCTCTCTCTCACACACACACACACACTCTCTCTCTCACACACACACACTCTCTCTCTCTCACGCACACACACACACACACTCTCTCACGCACACACACACACACACACTCTCTCTCTCACGCACACACACACACACACACACACACACACCACACACACTCCTCCCCCATTTTTTTCTTTTGTTTTATCACTTTAAATGGAAAGACGTTCAATAGAAGACTACTACTACTACTACTGCTGCTGCTGCTACTAACACACACACACACACACACACACACACACACACACACACACATGTACCTGATGGCGCCCAGCAGAGCCTTGCGGATCATCTCCGGGGCCATCTCGAGCTGGTCCAGAGCGTTCAGCGTGTTGCAGTCCCGGTGGTGCAGGAACACCGCCACCCTGCCGTTCTCGTCAATCACCAAGGGCCATCTGAAGAAGGGAAGCCAGGAAGGGGTACATCCATACTGACAGAGGCACCCAGGAAGGGGTACATCCATACTGACAGAGGCACCCAGGAAGGGGTACATCCATACTGACAGAGGCACCCAGGAAGGGGTACATCCATACTGACAGAGGCACCCAGGAAGGGTACATCCATACTGACAGAGGCACCCAGGAAGGGGTACATCCATACTGACAGAGGCACCCAGGAAGGGGTACATCCATACTGACAGAGGCACCCAGGAAGGGGTACATCCATACTGACAGAGGCACCCAGGAAGGGGTACATCCATACTGACAGAGGCACCCAGGAAGGGTACATCCATACTGGTATAGGCACCCAACAATGGGCACATCCATACTGGTACACATACACATACTCGCTAACTCACTCACTGAAATACACACACACGCTCACTCACTCACACACACAGACACACCACACACACACACACACACACACACACACACACACTGATACAGGCACCCAGGAAAGGGTACATCTATACTGATTGAGGCACCAAACTCGGGGTTCATCCATACTGATACAGGCACCTAACAAGGGGTACATCCATACTGATACAGGCACCCAACATAGGGTACATCAATACTGATACTGGCACCCAATAAAGGGTACTTCCACACACAGCCTTTTTTTTAGTGGTTTGTAGAAATGGATGCATCAATATTCATTA
>NC_134895.1:23341312-23366312 GCF_041734735.1 Babylonia areolata
TCCCCTAATAAATAAACCGCTCGGGAACACGGCCACAAAAGTGGCGTCGCCGGCAGGATTTTGATCCTTCAAAATATCCTTACGACAGGATAAAGATTGATCACAATATAGATCCAAATTATTCCCTTTAATGTTTCAGTACTTTTATTCAAATCAGATTCTTTCCAAAATCACAGCCCTTTACTACCAAGTGTACTTTGTTACACACACACACACACACACACACACACACACACACACACACACACACACACACACACACACACACATATATATATATATAGAGAGAGAGAGAGAGAGAGAGAGTGGGGGGCCTAAAATGCATAGGATGTGTGTGTGTGTGTGTTTGTATGTGTGTGTGTGTGTGTGTGTGTGTGTGTGTGTGTGTGTGTGTGTCTGTGTCTGTGTCTGTGTCTGTCTGTGTCTGTGTCTGTCTGTGTCTGTGTGTTGTTCATCGATTTTTCGTCTGTTCACTAAAGTAAGAGTGATAATTATTAGACGAAAAAAAGGTAATTTAGATCGTGAGGACAGAGACTTCAGAAATCAGCAAACAGGAGATCCTTTTATGTGTTCTTTTTTCTCGATATAATAATAATAATAATAATAATAATAATAATAGTATTTATATAGCGCTGAACCGTGTACAGAGACAAATCTAAGCGCTTTCACACCAGTCATTCACACGCATGCATAACTCTAAAACTGAAGAAACTGAAGACAGTGAGGAGGCAGGAGAGGGAGGCTATCTTGTGAAGAGGTGGGTTTTAAGGCCAGACTTGAAAGAGCTGAGAGCGGAGACCTGACGAAGCGGAAGAGGAAGTTCATTCCACATGCAAAGTCCAGAGAAAGAGAGAGAGAGTGTTCACCCGATGTCGAGTGGACGTGTTTGCGACGGTGGTGTTGATTTGCATCGTTTGCCTCAGTTTGGGAGGTGTTGGAGAGAAAGTGTTGTGACAGGTGTATTGGTGGTGTTTCCTTCTAACATTATGTGACGTTTTGAGAGTGTTGGTGGTGCCATTGAGCAGATAAGTACCGATTTGTGTCTGTGTTTTTCTGTTTTGTAATTTGTTTTGGGATGCCAGGGATCGAGTTTGTCTATTTTCAACTCTGTTTTGCACGTGCAGCTGCTGGAGAAAGGTGATGTAGTTGTTGACCGGCTTGCCTTCACACTGTGTTTCATCCCCCACCCCCCCTGTAACGACTGCCGCCTTGTCGCGGTGCAGGGGCTTGCGTGCCCTGACAACCCCCGGAGCTATGCCGGCGGGAGTTTTACTCCTGGCAGGTTCAACCAAGCCGGACAGGTCCGCGTGGGGTAGGGGCCAGACTAACTGGCAGTCAGTCCCCTGTGCTCACAGGGTAGGTCTTTAGGCCATGAGCTAAGGGCGGGGTAACCCCTACAGAAACCTAGAGGGCTGAAGACAGCGGTACTGGGCCAGCGCGCGCCTTCTAACAAACCACAGTGCCATGCAATTACGCACAAGAGACAGAGTTGGACAGATCATGTGAAACCGATGGCGCTCGCCCACTGAGGTCCCTCCAGGGTGGTGCAGTGCCGGGCTCCGCGCCTCAACGGAGTCCGCCCTCAGCGACTGGAGGTCACCCTCGTCCGTCTTGGCATGCCAGGAGACGGCGGAGGAATGCGACTAGCAGCACATCAACTTCATCCAAGAAGCGTCAACCTTTCATGGTTATGCATTGGAATGCAGAAGGAGTCATGAACAAAAAGACGGAGCTAGAACACCTCCTGCATGAGAAAAACATCAACATCAGCTGCATTCAAGAAAGCCACCTGCAAAGCGGAAAAGCATTCAAAGTCAGAGGCTATCAGTGCTTCAGGTCGGACAGAGCAGAAAGACGCAAAGGTGGTATCCTGACCCTTGTTAGGAACAACATACACTCCTGCGAATCAGCCGTCCACATGGAGAATGCCGAGTACCAAACGATTAGGGCCAAACTGAATGACACAGAGTTGCACATCCTGAACTTCTACTGCCCCGACGACCGTCCACTGTCCCTCGACACCATAGAGGTCCCAGACGCAAGTTTTCTTGCTGTGGGTGACTTCAACAGCCACTCCCAGAGCTGGGGTTACGACCATATGGACCGCCGAGGTGAAGAAGTGGAAGACTGGCAAGACGACCATCATCTCCTTCTCATCAACTCCCCAAGCGACACCCCAACCTTCTATTCCAGACGATGGCGCTCCACCACTACCCCTGACCTTGCCTTTTGCACTGACGACCTCCACGGAGACGTTAGCAGAAAAGTAGGGGATCAGCTGGGAGGCAGCGATCACAGGCCAGTGTTCATCACTATCAACAGGAACACCACCAACACTCCTGTGCCCCCACGCTGGAATTACAAGAAGGCCAAATGGGGTCTCTTCAGACACCGCACCAATGCTCTTACCAGGGACATCCACGTCCACGGCAGAGACATCAGTAACGTTGTCAGAGAGCTGAACGGCTGCATCCTTCAAGCAGCCCAAGAATGTATTCCACGTGGAGCTCGCAAAGACTACAAACCCTACTGGTCAAACCAGCTTCAAGAACTTCAGGACGAGATGACAGAAGCCAGACAGGAAGCAGAAAGAAATCCATCAGATGAGAACCACCTGCGACTTCAGCAGACGAAAGCCAAATTCCTCAAGGCAAAAGTACAAGCGAGACGCCAGAGCTGGAGAGAGAAGACAGCGGCGCTGAACCTTGAGAAAGATGGAAGGAAGCTGTGGAAAGTTGTAGGTCAACTCAATGATGAAGGCAGCAGAGCTCAAACAACTACGCTGGAGAAGAACGGAGAGTTACTGACAGGACGACGCGCAGCCAACCGCTTTGCTGACAATTACGCAGAGGAGAGCAATGTACCTGTCAGCCCTCTCCAAACAAGAGAAGCAAGAAGGGAACAGAGAGAACGGACCCACAACACCGATGTGAAACTCATGAAGCAGCCCCTCACTCTTTACGAGCTTCAGACAGCTCTGAGGAAACTAAAAACCAGGAAATCCCCAGGGCCAGATGGGATCACTAACGAGATGTTGAAGCACCTCGGCAACACCGCTGTCCTGAAACTTCTGGAGGTTTACAACCACAGCTGGGAAACTGGGACCTTGGCTCAAGTCTGGCGAGAAGCCATCATGATTCCTATCCTTAAGAAGGGAAAGGACAAGAAGAAGGCGGCCAGCTACAGACCAATCAGCCTGACCAGCTGCGTTATGAAGACCCTAGAAAGGATGGTGAACCAGCGCCTGCTTTGGTATCTCGAGACTGAAAACATCCTGGTTTCTGAACAGGCAGGCTTTCGTCAGTTTCACAGCACAGAGGACCAAGCTACCTACCTCGCACAAGAAATAGAAGATGCGTTCCAGGAGCAGAAGGTAGTTCTTGCTGCCTGGATTGATCTGCAAAAGGCCTTTGATAAAGTCTGGACTGACGGCCTCCTCGTGAAGCTGCAGAGATGTGGGGTCGCAGGGAACATGATGCGCTGGATCAGATCCTATCTCCACAACCGCAGGGCAAGGGTCACAGTTGACGGACACAAAGGCAAGAAAGTACTGCTGCGACACGGAGTTCCACAGGGAGGAGTCCTCTCCCCTTCCCTCTTCTTGATCTTCATCAATGACCTCATTGAAACACTTCCCAAAGGTATCCATGCTGCACTCTACGCTGATGACCTAGTGATGTGGTGTAAGGAGGAACATGCCACTACCGCCACCTACAGAATGCAGCTAGCAGCAGACCGCTTAGCAGCATGGGCAGAGGAGTGGTGTGTAGCCATCAACAAAGAAAAGTCCTCTACAACACTCTTCACACTGTCACCAAAACAAAAACCAGGAACCATCAAACTGGACGACACACCCCTGAGAAGTGACGAGGAGGCTACCTATCTTGGTGTCACCTTCGACAAGAGACAAACCTGGAAGCCACACATCAAACGTGCTGAAGCAAAAGCCAGACGCAAGTTGGCCATCATGCGAAAGCTAGCCGGAACCAGCTGGGGAGCAAACGAAACGATACTCAAGCGCGTCTACCAGGGAACCGTCAGGCCCCACCTTGAGTACGGCTCAACAGCCTGGTCTACTGCAGCGAAGACCCACCAGCAGTCTCTGGATAGGGTCCAAAATCAAGCCCTACGCATCATCACCGGATCCATGCGATCCACACCAATCAAGGCCATGGAGGAGGTTACTGCCATACAACCCCTTGCACAAAGGAGAGACGCCAAAATCATGGTCCAAGCAGAAAAGTTCCAGTGCCTGCCTGATCATCCGATGAAGAAGAGGATGAACGGACTGACAAAGAACCGCCTCAAGCGCAGTAGCTTTATCCATGAAAGCAAGAGACTTGCCAGGGCGCACCGGGATGGTGTGCCTCCATCGACGCTTCCACTGAGTCCCAACGACCTGCCGCAGCCATGGAATGAAGACTCCACAAGTTTTCATATCTCAACATCAGTCCCTCAGGTCGCTCCAGGAGATTCTCAGGATGACACGGCCAAACGCACTCTGACACAAGCCATGATTGCTGAAAGGTACCCTGAAGAATCCTGGATTCACGTGTACACAGATGGCTCTGCAACCAACGCTGTTGCTGACGGAGGAGCAGGAGTGTACATGAAGTCTCCTGAGCACCACACATCCACAGCAAGGATACCTACAGGAAAGTACTGTTCAAACTACGCAGCTGAGGTTCAGGCGCTCATACAGGCCGCTTCAATGGTTCACGACTCGGAGAGCGAATGCCCACAAGTTGTCTTTCTGACAGATGCGTTGTCTGTCCTGGAAGCCCTTGCAAGAGATAAACTTCCTCGTCTCAAGGAGAAACTACAAGAAGTTGCCCAGCAACGACGAGTAGTCCTGCAATGGGTTCCAGCCCACTGCGGAATTCCAGGCAACGAAATTGCGGACCAGCTCGCCAAACTTGGAGCGAAAGAAAGACAACCAAACAACAGTGTTAGCTTCGCTGAAAAGAAGACCCTCGTGAAGGCAGCACTACGACCACAAGCCACAAGGGATGCATATCACGAGCTTGAACGCTGGCAGCAGGTAGCAATTATGCGCTTACGCACAGGACACTGCCGCCTTAACGCGCACATGTTCAAGAAGCTGAAGCTGGCACCATCACAGACCTGTCCCTGTGGTCTTGAAGACCAAACACCAGAACATGTTCTGCAGACTTGTCCCCTCCACCAGGGACTGAGAGACACCGTGTGGCCAGAAGCGACCCCACTACGCACCAAGCTCTACGGCTGCAGACAAGACCTGGAAGCCACGACGACATTTGTCTCGCAGGCCAGCCTGACTCTGTGACAAGTGCGACCGAAAAGAAGAAGAAGAAGATCCCCCACCCCTATTCCCATTTCCACCTTTCAGGGATTTTTTTTTTTTTTTTTTTTTTTTTGTGAGTGTGTGTGTTTTTTGTGGGTTTTTTTTTCTGGGGGCGGGAGGTGGGTTTTTTTTAATTAAATTTTTTAAATGACAATGGGTGCTCTCAACAGCACGTGGAGCCTGTGTTTTTAAGACGCAGGGACCTACCCCTTGCAGATCCTACCCGCTTTCCCACCACCGAGGACAGTTTTTCTGCCTTGGACATTTGTCTGGCAGCTGAGAGGGTGACTGGAAGTGAGACTGTGTTAGGGGCACAGTACTTCGGGGGCTTATGGCGCATTTATCCTTTGACCCGATCTGCCCGGAATCAGCTACTCATCGAAGGGATTGTATTAAATGGCTACTCTGTGTCACTGCATGACAAAAATCCCTTCATTTTGAGAGGGGGGAGTGGTGACCAAGAAATTCCTGTCACAAAACTGTTTATTTCAGACATTCCCATTTCGGTGGCAAATGAGGATATCGAGACTGCTCTGCTGAGACTAAGTTGTACTTCAGGATTCTCTCTCCTTATGGAGAAAATCAGGAACAAAGACGGTAAGTTAACCCGTTTTATAACAGGACGACGCCTCGTCTTCATCAACTGTCCAATAAAACCACTGGACTATTTTTTCAAAGTGGGTAGCTTCACAGGACGGTTGTATCATAAGGAACAACCAAGAGCAACACGGAACCCAGTGTGTTTCAACTGCCTGCAGCCTGGCCATCGTCACTTCCAGTGTCAAAACCTGGTCACTTGCAGGGACTGTCTGCAGAGTGGCCATAAGCGTGGGGACCCTGCTTGTGGCTCATTCTCTGAACTCCCTCCACATGAGGAGGATCTGGACGCAGAGTCGACTGGTGGGGGCAAACATGATTTTCAACCTGCTGATGACTTGCCGAATGAGGCCCAGCCTGACGAAGACCTGACTCCGTCCTCAGAAGATACTGAGGATGTGTTTCAGGATTCCCAGTCAGAGCTGGTGCCAGATACACAGCTTTCTTTCTGTGATGAACGTGACGTGGCTGGCTCTGTCAAGGATACAGATTCAGCCACGTCCAGTAAAAAGGAAAAAAGTAAATCAACCGGTCCCTCACTTCAGGGGGCAATCGTTTCCTGTAGCACCGTAACCAAACGTCACAGGTCGAGAGACGGGGATTCCCCCACTGCTGTGAACTCCAGGGGGAAAGTGTCCAAGCTCTCTTATGTACGCGCCTCACGTGCGCGAGCTGAGACAGCGGCAGAGGGTGAAGTGAAGATTCACCCTCAGTGCAGGCTTGACCGTGACGGGATCGAACTCGGCTTTGTATAAAGGACTAATGGCTTCTGGTTTACGCGCACATTGAAAGATAGCTTCGATTATCGGACTTCCTTTATGGCTTGCGATTCAAGTATACACGCTTTGTCACTGAATACGCGGGGACGACGTTCCCCTTGGAAGAGGAAATCATTGTTTAGGTATCTAAAGGATACAAAATACGATGTTTTATGTCTGCAAGAAACACACATAACGCAAGAAGTGAGTAAACAATGGGAAAAAGAATGGGGGGCAGGGAAGTTTGCTTGTAGTGACTTTACTGCACATAGCTCAGGACAAGTAATTTTGTTTAGGAAAAATTATGTTGAAAACTATACTATTTTGCATACTTCAAGAAGAATTCTGGCCGTGGAAGTAGAAATATTAGATAAGAAGATAGCAGTTATAAATGTTTACTCTCCAAATAACAATGCAGAAAAAAAATGTTTTTTGAAGACTTGGGAAATGTTATTTCTAACATTACTTCCGAAAGAATTTTGATATGTGGTGATTTCAATTGTGTTTTAGATAACGACCTTGACATTGTTTCAGGGGAACCACATGCAGGAACAACCGTTCAGAAATTCAATGATCTAATTAAAGAGAATGGTTTATATGATGTTTGGAGATTATTTCATCCACAGGAAAAAC
This sequence comes from Babylonia areolata, assembly GCF_041734735.1. Lineage (NCBI taxonomy): Eukaryota > Metazoa > Mollusca > Gastropoda > Neogastropoda > Buccinidae > Babylonia > Babylonia areolata. The sequence continues at coordinate 23,348,624 of NC_134895.1, forward strand.
AGTTTACATTCTGCAAGAAGAATCCTTTCATCGCCAGAAGGTTGGATTATGTACTAACAAATTCGGATTTATTTGATAAAACACTGGAATCTGAAATTCACTCTTTACCCTCTACTGATCACAGAGGGTGCAATGTTACTATGAAGTTAGCTAATACTGAAAGAGGACCAGGACTGTGGAAGTTTAATAACTCATTGTTGAAAGACATAGAATGCGTTAATAAAATGAATGAATTGATTATAGAGCAGGTTTCTGGCATTAAGGATGGATCGGTTTATCAAGTTGAATGGGATGTTCCACGCATCTCTGAGACGCAAAAAAAGGATTGTGAGGGTGCAATGACAGAACATGAGCTGCTAAATGCCCCCAAATGTTTTAATAATGGCTCTTCTCCTGGCTGCGATGGAATCACAGTTGAGTTTCTAAAGGTTTTTTTGGCTACATTTAAAAGGCTTACTAACACTGTCACTAAATTATTCCTTCACAAAAGGAACACTTTCATCAACACAAAGAAAGGCAGTAATTACATTAATAGACAAAAGTAAAGAACTGCCAAGAAACAATTTAAAAAACTGGCGACCCATTTCACTGACAAACAGTGATTATAAACTTTTAGCTAAGACTTTGGCCATTCGCTTGAGTCAAGTAATTCATGATTTAGTTAGTACTGATCAAGTGGGTTATATCAAAGGTCGGCTAGTTTCCACATTACTAAGACTCATTGATGATGTTGTTGAACAGTTAAATGTAGAAAATAAACCAGGCTTATTGGTGAGTATAGATTATTCACAGGCATTTGATAGAATTTCAAAGGATTTTATGATTAGTGCATTTAAGAAATTTGGCTTTGGTCGCGACTTTATTCAATGGGTAAAAGTAATTATGGCTAATAATAATAATACTAAGTTGTGTCACATACTGTGGTTGGATATCAGAGTATTTTCCCGTAGAATCGGGAATTCGTCAAGGATGTCCTTTTTCACTGTTAGCTTTTGTTCTCGCCATTGAAATTCTAGCTATAAAGATACGTGGTTGTAGACACATAAAAGGAATAGAGTTAGGACAACCCGATGATAATTTGTTCCTTAGATTACTGAAAACAGCTATGTATGCAGATGATGTTACTTTATTTTTGCAGGATGAACATGATATGTTACACGTGTTAAACATATTTCAAGATTTTTCTAGGTTTTCAGGGCTTGAAATAAATCGCTATAAATCAGTTGCAATGTGGCTAGGAAGTGAAAAAGATTGTACTGATACCTTTTATGGATTTCTTTGGAGGAAAAAGATTCAAAATACTTGGCATTTTTTACGCCAACAATACTTCTGCGTCCTCTTTAGAAGAGAACTGGGTGTACAGAATTGAGAATATCAAAAGAATTATTCATTCATGGGAAAAGAGAGACTTAAGTTTAATTGGAAAGATAAACATAATAAAAACTTTTCTTATTTCCCAGATTGTTTACATTATGCAGGCTTTCATTATTCCAGAAAAGGTACTTATATCGATCAATCAAATACTCTTTAGATTTCTTTGGCGTAAACAGAATTGCAACAAAAAAGCTTTTGAGAAAGTTAAAAGAAGTGTAGTATGCAGTGGTTTTGAACAGGGGGGGCTAAAGATGATTGATGTTAGGCAAATGCAGTCAGCGTTTCTTTTGCAATGGGTGGTGCGTCTTTGTAGTGCAGGAGAACACGAAAAATGGTTTCATGTACTCAGGAAATTGTTTGCTAATTTTGGTGTATTTAATATATGTTTTTTTTTCACAAACGTAAAGAGTACTGTATTTAAGTATTTGCATCTGGTTAATTCTCAGTTTTGGAGGATGGTTTTGCAAACATGGTTATATTTTAATGTGCATGCAGGTGAAACACCATATTTAAACCTATTATGGAATAACAGACACTTAAAGTATCAGGGAAACGTTCTTTTCTTTCTTGATTGGGTCAGGGGTGGGATAATACATGTAAAAGACATGTATAATACACATAGCATTTTTACCTGTAATGACATCTGTTTGAAAATCGGAGAGTCCTCAGCAAGAATATTAGAGTACAATGTTGTTGCTGCTGCTGTTCGACAGTTCACCTCTGTAATTAATGAACAAGAGAGGTCTGACATCGACCTGTCAAATATTCCTCCTTTCTGTGGTAAGAAATTACTCACTTGTAAAGACTTTAGATCAGTATTGTGCAATAACAACTACTCCATACCATGTGCCATCAGGTTTTGGAATAATAAATTTGGTGTAGATCTGAAAAAAAAAATATGGAAGATTCCCCGTCTATGTTCAAAAGAAACACGTTTAAGAGTATTGCAATGGAAAACCTTGCATAATATTTATCCTACTAATATTCTGTTGTGTAAAATGAGAAAGAAAGACAACCAAAGGTGTACCTACTGCCCAGAAGAAACTGATTATATTGAGCATTTCTTTCTTTTTTCATTGTCCGCCTGTCAAAGTATTTTGGGAATATATTAGTCAATACATATTAATTGAATATAATGTAAAAGTAATTTTGTCTGAAATTGGTGTATTGTTTGGGATACCGGTCCTCACAAGACCCGGGACCATACACTGATGCAAATCAATCATATTCTTCTGATTGCCAAAATGTGCCTCAGCATATATAAGAAAACTGAATCAAAATTACCATTGTCAATGATATTTGAAAATCAGCTTAGATATCGTAAGATTTGTAAGATTTCATAATATAAATTGCTTGCATGCACGCAAACACACAAAAACATACACGCATATGCACATACATGCACGCACACATACACGCATATCCTGGCAAGTATTGGCTTTTCTTCCCTTGCTGGGAAGGGAGTGAATTTCTTGCCACTTTAAACCTTTCCTATGACCACTCTTCCTAGCTATCCCTTGTTCGCTTTCGCTTTACCTTTCGACTGAACAAGGGACGGCGCCTTCTGGGAGAGATGTTCAATGGAAAGGATGTGCCCTACCACTTCTAACTCCGCATACACTGTTACATACACTAGGTCAACAAAACCACTGAAATGTAAACAAATGTAAACATTAAATGGGAAGATAGGGTCGGTCCATTGTTATGATACAGATGACAGATCTTTTATTCATTTATTTATTTATATATTGGGTTAAGACAGAGGAGGAAGAGAGAGAGGATGGATGACAGAAAAGCTTCAATCTAACAAACAACTCACACTAGGGCAACAATAAACCCAGACAGATGTAATCACTTGTCATACATGTTTAGAATGCATACATCAGAACACTAGAACATCAAAAAACCCTGGCAAATGTACACAGACATCGAATATTCTTAAAATGCATGCCTCAAGACACACTGGGGAAATTGCTGCGCCAGACGATAGGGGAAAGAATGAAAGTGATTAGTTAGGGTGTGTGGGGGAAAGTGGTGCATGAAAGGTAAATATGAGTTTGTGAAAGAAGAAAAAGAAAGATGTGGGAAAAAAAGAGGATGGAGGCCCCACCAAAAAAAAAAGTGGGAAAAAAGAGGAGGTTGGAGGCCCCACAAAAAAAAAAGTCCAGAGACAGAGAAAGAACGGCGTCCAACAGTGGAGTGTTTGAATCTGGGAATGCGTAAACAGAGTGGATCCGAAGCCGATCGAAGAGAGCGAGATGGATTGTGGAGGTGAAGGAAGCCACGAAGATAGGAAGTGGCAGATTTGTGAACACATTTGAATCACATTGGTGATTGTGAGGAGAAGCTGTGAGACACACTGGGAAAAGACAGAAGCTGATATAGGATCGAGTTCACAAGATTTTAGTGTCATTTCTTTAAGGATTTCATTCACTTCTGTTTCAGTCAATGAATTGAAGGAATGGATATAGTCAAACAACAACATAAATACTACGTTCATACACATAATAACTACCACCTATTCATCAAACTTCCATACAATGTTAAACATCAATAATGAACCTCGCCTCACAAAATCAGTAACTTACCTAAGAGTGGTAAGGAGTTTCTTCATTGTAATATTTGGTAGGGTTTACAATCGCAGTTGTGTGTGCCATTATGATACATAGAATACACAATACAGAATAGAATACACAATACAGAGCACTTTATTATCTCCAGCAAGAGAAATTCATGTGTGGCTTTTTACCTAAACGATGTACGAGACTCACAGCAAGCTTATTCAATATGAACAGATAAACTGATACATAAAATATTTAGGAGAGTGACCTGCCCATGGATAACGTCAAGCAGCAGGAACAAACAGCTCTGCCATAAAATAATATCTTTTAACTGTTATTGTTTTCTTTTTAATATCATCAGATTCGTTTCCCCATTCATCTGTGTTTTGGTGACGTGAAATCGGAGTTTTTTGTGCGGTGGATTCGGTAGGAGAGTGCTACAAGGTCCATTTGTGCGTCGACCTGTGTTCGTGGCTGTACTTCAGCCATTGTACCGGCGGCCTCTTTAGGAGCGGTGCTCTTCTACCAGAATATTACACGCCACGATTAACACGAAGCCGAAATCAGTATTTACCCTCATTTGCCCAGTTTCCCCAAACCCTCCATTCATCCACATCTCCCACCCCTTCTAACCGATAATACTCAGATGTATTCATAAATACTTTTACAAAATGTCTTCAATCACCGATATGTGTGACGGGACATTAAACAAAAAATTCCTTCCTTCCTTCCATAAAATATTTAATGCCATGTTCACGTGAGCCTCCGATACAATAATCACGAGCATACACATGCAATGATCACGGCAAGAGAATACACATGAAACAGCATATTGTATTAAACATACGCATCTGATTGACACTAAAAATCAAACACGTCATTTGAATTTTTGAAATAAAAATCCGTTTTCATGTTTGTGTACTTTGTTTCATGCTGTTTTAATATTTGTTGATTAGGATTTGATGTGTTTTCATGACTTGTTCGTATGGTTTAAAACAAAGAACCTTCTTGTCAAGCTCTTATGACTAGTTCATATGCCATGCTCCCTGGTTAAGACATTAATTCATCTATACGATTGTATTCTTCTAGTCCTTTCTCCTTCCTCCTCCTCCTCCTCCCCCTCCTCCTCTTCCATAATTATTATTATCATTCCCACTACCATCATTGTCGTCTTCATCATCGTCGTCGTCACCATAACAAACTTCATTATCATTATTAGCTGATTAGCAAATCTGATATAAAAAATAAAATAAAATAAACGAAAGAAAGCCGGAGGTGATTAGCATCATGGACGCTTGCTGCATTTAAATCATAACAAGAAAAACAAAAGGCAAATGTTATGGTGAATGAGGCTCACAGGGTCATACATATTTAATGACGACGAAGAAAAATCGTCGTCGTCACCATAACAAACTTCATTATGATTATCAGCTGAATCTGTTGTTTTTTTTTAAATCCAGAAATGATTAGCATTATGAGGCGCCACATTAAAATCATACCCCACCCCCATCCTTCCAAAAGAAAAAACAAAAGTCAAATGTTATGCTGAATCAGGCTCACATGGTCATACATAGTTAATGACGACGAAGAAAAATGAGATTGTTAAACACACACACACACACACACACACACACACACACACACACACACACACACACACACACACAAAGCAAAAAAAAGCAACAACAACAACAACAAAAAAAAAAAAAAACAACAAAAAAAAACGGGGAAAGCGAAGTGGAAGAAAGGAGAGACAGAGAGTGAGAGTCCTACTCTCCCATCTCCTCTGTCCTACGCTACCTCCCCTATCTCCCCCGTCCTATTCTCCCTCTCCCATCTCCCTGTCCTGCTGTCCCATCTTCTCCACTGCCCCCTGCCTGACTTCCCCTCCACTATCAAAAATAAAGGCAGACAGACAGACAGACCAACAAAGACACACAGGGAAGGAAGGGAGAAAGACGTCTTCGAGAACAGTACCATCATATGAATTTCTTAATTCATAGACAGAAATAGCAACATTTTCCATCAGATACTTAATTTCTATATAGAATTAGCAAAGCTTTCCATCAGATAGTCCTGATACCTTTTAATTGAAAACATTGAGACTTGTATGAATATTGAAACTAGATAAGATGTTGTTCCAGAGACATCCACCAGAGTAAGTAAGACTAGATTTAAATAAATCAAGTCTAGGCAGAGGTACCGGATCTTGCTTGTAACGAATCGTTGTTTTAGACATGGAGGAGCAAAACCAGACATTATCTTGAACATAAAAAGCGCCTTATTATGAATGAGTTTCCGTTTTAATGGCAGTATACCCATGTTTTTGTTGTCAGAGACAGTTAATGAAGAAGATTTCAAAAGTATGAGCTTTACAGCTCTTCTATGCAAATTCATAAGTTGTTTGAGAATATTTTCACTGGCAGGATCCCATATTGTTGATGCATAATCTATATGTGGTTCAATGTAAGCATGAAAAAATATTTTCCGACAGTGCTTGTTTAAGAAGTGTTTTATTCGAGAGAGAGAGAGAGAGAGAGAGAGAGAGAGAGAGAGAGAGAGAGAGAGAGAGAGAACTCGAACATTTTAATGACTAGGCCATTTTGCCCGTGTCAAGGGGGGTGGGTTGGGGGTCGGGGAGTGGGACGTAGGGAATACAGGGACAATTATTTCGACAAGGTGAAACACAAGTCATCGCCGTGAAAGACGCATGTTTCCTTGAACCTCAAAGAGGGATTGAGCGATCCATGGTACTTATAGATCATTTCATTCACATGCACTTAGCGCAAGTAAAAGAACCTACGCCAACAAAAAGGTTATTCCTGGCAAAATTCTGTTGAAAAATCCACTTCGACAGGAAAACAAATAAAATTGCAAGCAGAAAAAATACAAAAAAATGGGTGGCGCTGCAGCGTAGCGACGCGCTCTCCCTGGGGAGAATTTCACACAGAGAAATATGTTGTGATAAAAAGAAATACAAAGAAACAACAAAGGTTTGGATAGTACACAGAAAACAAAGTACAGGTAAATCATATAATGAATATTCACGCATGTAACATCGACACACATCATATCGACACAGACACATACTACATTACATATAAATCATATAATAAATATTTACGCATGTAACATCAAACCCCATCATATCAATACAAACACATCAAATAATTACAATGTCGAGATTGACCATCCAAATGTAGCCCTTCCTTTTTATCTATGCTTTTTTCCTCATAGAACCCATATGATTTTTAATTGACTAATGAGTATTTGGACCGATGATGGACGTTTTCCTTATATTTATTGCCTCAGATACGTATTTTGCAAGTGACAGTATCATATCTTCATTTTCTGTCATCAGTATGCCTAACAAATCTTTTCCCTGCGCTGGAGCTGTATTGAAAATGGTGCTGTTTTTTCGTGATTCATCATATCTTTTGCAGTTAAATACGAAATGATTTTCATCTTCTGGGCTTTCGCCACACACTGGGCAAGGAGATGTTGCTACGTCTGAATCGAACCATCTTCTGTTGGCATTCAGTCCAAGTGCTCTCAATCTGAGCAGATTTTATGCCATTTATTTGTTATAATCTTAATATACTTCTCTGTTTGAAATATTGATTTAAATGAATAGAACCGTTTATACCTATCATTTCTCTCTATTTCTCCGTGCCAGTTTTGTTTGTAACATGCTATTCGTCTATCTTTAAATTCCGATACAAAGCCGCTCTCGTGCCTTACTCCTTGGCACATCCAAACAAGACCGAATCCATGTTCCGTTAGTGTTTTCTTGATGTGGAATACCCAGTTCTGTTTGCCCTTCTCCTCTTGCAGTAGCAGCATCTCGTATGCTTGTCTACACAATCGTGATGTTGGCAGTCTTGTTAGTTTGAGCTAATATTTTATGCATTTTAAAATTGATCTAATATGCAATGGGTACCTGCCGGTTTCGCCATACATTATAGTGTTTGATGAGTGTAATGGGACACCAAGAAAGCGCTTCATTGCAAATGTATGTACCTTTTCCATTTGGTTATTTGGCATGAGTCCCCATATTTCCGCTCCATAGTTCAAGGCTGGTTCAATTTGTGTGTCGAAAAGTTTCCAGAAAAGCTGTGCGTCAGTCGAACGCAGTCTCGTGAGTGATTTTATTATTTGGATTACACCTTTTTTTCCCTTTACGCAGACGTCAAACTCAATTTTGTTGTAAATAACATTCCCAGATATTTATATGTATTGGTTACTTTTATTTCCCTATCACCGTAGCACCATTTTTCACGAGTCGAAAGATGACCTCCATTGCGGAAAACTATAATATTGGTCTTATCGAGATTTACTGTTAGTTGTAGTCTGTTTCTTGCTTAAGGGCATTTAACTGATTTTGTAACCCTATGGGTGTGTAAGACAAGAGACCAACATCATCAGCAAATAGCATTAAGAACAACTATGTTGAGCCAGGTATCATTTGTATTCCATGTCTACCCTCTTTGATAACTCCACAGCTGTGGATTTAGTATACAACCTTGTTCAACCCCTCTTGGACACTGAAAAAAGTCTGAATAAATACCTTTGTCACTACCACATACAAGTACAGAATCGTAGATGCTTTGAACAGCCATGTGAAGCCTCCCATGTACCCCACTCTTTCTTAGAGTACTCCACAGGATGTTTCTGTTCACAGAATCAAATGCATTTTTGAAGCGTACGAATGCTACGTATAGCTTAGTCTTACGTAAAAGATGCTTTTGGACTAAAGCGTATAAAGTAAATGTATGATCGACAGTACTATAACCTGTTCTAAAGCCCACCTGTTCCTCTTTGTTTTTTTTTTTTTTTTTTTTTTTTCTAATTCTGTCCATTTTCTTAATCTTCGATTTAAGATGTGCGTATACACTTTACTAATTGTACTTATCAAGGCTACTCCTCTGTAGTTGTCCGGGTTGTTTGTGTCTCGCTTTTTATGTACAGGCACAATGATGAATTCAGAGAGAGAGACAGAGACAGAGAGAGTGGGAGGAGGAGACAGAGACAATGATACAGAAATAAGACAGTGGGGTTGCAAAAAGCGTCGATCGTTCGTGGCCGGGGTAATGATGATGATGGTGGTTCACGCTCGCCAGAAGCTACTGATTGATATGCACCTTTCTCCACACACACACACACACACACACACACACACACACACACACAGAGAGAGAGAGAGAGAGAGAGAGAGAGAGAGAGAGAGAGAGAGAGAGAGAACGAACGAACGAACGAACGAACGAACGAAATTGTTTTAATGAACTTTGGCCATGGACCACAATTCAAAACCAGGGTACTGGGGGTGGGCATGGGAAGGGGTATTATAACACTTGAACAAATGACACAATATCATAATATTCATGGACTTGACATTAAGTCTACTTAATTAGGTCTGAGTATATGATTTCTCCTTTTGATCGCATGGAAAATAAATTTTGATACATGGAAATTTCTCTGCTTGTTGTTTGATCGGAGAAGTGAACCAAGAGACATGTTTAAACAGTCTTGAAGAAATTTTGTCCGTAAATCATTATATACAGAACAAACAAACAACAAATGGTATTCATCTTCTATTTCACCTTGGCAAAAAGGACAACGCTTTAAAACATCATTTTCAGTGTACCTATTAACATTGTTATTTAAAGGAAGCACATTAAATCGGGCCTGAGACAACGTCACTCTGAAACAATATTCATCAGCATTTGTTATGTATTTTTCTTTTTCAAATACAACTTTGAATGATCTGTAGCATGAATATCTGTCTCTATCACTAATAGTACCCGACCATTCTTGAATGAAGATATCTATAAGTCTTTGCTTGAAAGTAATAAGAAATCCTTTCACATCACCAACACCCTGTTGCAACCACACAAAATTAAAACCTGTTGTACATAATATTTCTCTAACTTGAGAAGCCCAACACTGTTTTCCATTTAAATCTAATCCAAGCAACATCTGATAAGCCATGTAAGGCAATCTATTTTGATCCATCTGTAGTATTCTCAACCAGTACCTTATAACATTTAATAACGAGTTTATAAATAACAGATATCCACCAAGATCACCATAAACCACTTTGGCGTTTTCACTGGCACTCCCAAGAATCGCTTACATGCTAATAAATGAATTTTTTCTACATTCTCTAGTCTATTCATACCCCAAATTTCAGATCCATACAACAGAACAGGCTGTACCTTTACATCAAATATTTTGAAAAATACTGCATATGACATTTCTTTATACTTCTGAAAAGCCTTCACAAGGCTCATGGTTGCCCTTTTGCCTTTCACAACAAGATGTTCGGTCCCCTTTTTGGGACTTATCTTTGATGTGAATGTATACCCTAAATAACAGTATTCATTTACTACTTCTATTTCTTCATCTTCAAAAAACTTCTCATGCCTACCTAAAAATCCGCCTTTTCTGAACACCATTATTTTTGTCTTCTGCACATTAATTTTCAACTTCATCACCTGACAGCATGATTTAAGAATATTCAACTGATTTTGAGAGAGAGAGAGAGAGAGAGAGAGAGAGAGAGAGAGAGAGAGAGAGAGAGAGAGAGAGAGAGAGAGAGAGAGAGGACAAACATACAAGCAAACAAACACCAAAAAATGAAAGTATTCGGCTGACAGGCCAAATTTCTTTTCAGTCTATCATCATCTTAGATGAACAGACAAAAGAAAAATAAACGAAACGAGGCCAAATTCCCTTGTCACATGAACATTCCACAAGACCACGTAACTGTTATTGCATTTTCATTCATCACAAGTTCTCCGGCATATTTTACTGATTTTTTTGACACACGCGTCATTCTTTCTTTCTGTCTTTCTCTGTCTGTCTGTCCGTCTGTATCTGTGTCTGTCAAATTTCCCTGTGTGTCTCTGTCTCCCTATCTCAGTCTCTCTGTGTCTTTTTTCTTTATCTTTCCCTCTGTCTGTCTGTCCGTCCGTTTTACTCTCTCTCTCTCTCCATCTCTCTCTCCCTCTCTCTCTCCCTCTCTTTCCTTCTCTCTCCCTCTCTTTCTCCCTCCCACACCCCCCCTCTCTCTCTCGCTCTCCCTCTCTCTCTGTCATTGTCTTTGTCTCTATCTCTGTATCTTTCTGTCTGTGTCTGTCTCGGTCTTGCCTAGAAAGACAGACTAGGTCACACGAGCAATCTTAGCAATGTTACGTTCGCGAAGCGTTAAGAATTTTTCTAAGTCTAGGCTAATGCCATAGACATAACTAAGGAAAATTGCTTAATAATCATCACTAAGCAACGCGAGCGCTGTGTTCAAAATCATGGCCGGTTACAGCGCTGGGAGTTTCTTCAGTTCGATCCCCGAGGCACCAGCAGTGGGTTAAAGGTGGAGAATTGATTTCTTTTCCATCTCGCAGGTCAACACAAGTGCAAATCTGCTTGTGCCTGAACCCCCCCCCCCCCGCCCCCCCCACGCCCCCGCCTCCTCCCCCTCCCTTTGTGTGCATACGCACGCAGAAGATGAAATACGCACGTTCATGATCTTGCAATCAATGCCAGGGTTTTGGTGGGTTGTGGAAACAAGAATATACCCAACAAGCACAGTAACGAAAACGGAGTATGGCTGCCTACATGGCGGGTAAAAAACAAAAACAAGAAATCAACAAAAGCGAAAACAAAATACCCCCCCTCCCCTCCACCCTCCCCCCCCCCCAAAAAAAAAAACAAGAAAAAAAAGGAGAGAGAGAGAGAAAAAAAAATCTCCTCCGGTGGATCTCTGTGACTCACCACCTATGTCCTGTTTCAAAACAATACTAAAAACGTGCCTGCTCAAAATGGCATTTTGATGTGACGGAGCATAGCGGTTTGTTTGTCTCCTCCCACCCTCTATGCCCCCCTTGTGCCCCCCCCTCACCCCCGAATCCCCCATAGGAGTTTTCATGTAGTGAACTTGCTTGTGTGTGGATGTTTTCTGTATGTGCACGCACGTGTGCGAGCGTGTATGCGTGTGTAGGGCAGATTTTGTGGGGGTTTTATGTGTCTATTTTCATCTGCAGTTTATAGAACTGTATTGATGTAATGATGATGATGATGATAATAATAACAACAATAATAATATTAATGATGATGATGATGACGAACATGTTGAGCGCTTTCCTCCCTGAAAGAAAGCTCAAAGCGCTTTACAATAAGCATTAATAAGCACGCACGCACACACGCACACACAAGCACGCGCGCGCGCGCAATAACTCACAAAAGAAAGAAGAAGAAAAATAATGATTTAGCGCACAATAGCATAAAACAGAATCAGAGACTACGCGTATTACATTACATAATCACACACACACACACACACACACACACACACACACACACACAACGAGAGAGAGAGAGAGTTTGCATGGCTTATAACTGAAAAGGTATGGAAGGTCTATGAGTAGGCGTTTTCAAAAAGATGTGTTTTCAGACCAGTTTACAAAGATTTGAAATGAGGGAGAGTGGCGAAGATCGTGAAGTAAACTGTTCCAGACGACTGAGCTGAATAAGATGAGGAAGAATCACCGAAGGATCGGGTTTCTTCATTGTGAGGTTTGAATCAAACGACACCCACCTTTTTCACTGAAGATACAAAGTTTACATCCGAATCTCCAATTTTAAGAGAGGAAGGCAAGGATTTGTTTATAGACAGTCTGCTTGAAGAAATAATAATGGCTTCAGTTTTATAAACATTTAATTGCGGTTTGTTTTGATTCATCCATGCCCTAAGGTCAGCAATACACTGATGAAGCGCCCCAGTTGAAGAGTCAAGATCGGAAAAAAGTCGTTTCTTTGTAGAGCTGGTTATCGTCAGCAAAGGCATGGTGATTTACAGAATGGTTTATGACAACATCGAAAAATGATTGAGTATAGAGAAAACAGGTCCTAGCACAGATCCTTGCGGAACGCCATATATAGTTGTTGATGGGAAAGTTTGATGATCATTTACCGTGACTGTTTCTGTTCTGTTTCTAAGGTACGATTGGAACCATGACAGTGCTGAGCCAGAGATGCCAAAGGAGTATCTAAGTCTGTTTAGCAAGATAACATGGTCAATGGTATCAAAAGCAGCAGAAAGATCAAGCAATGTAAGAACACAGATTTTTAATATTGTCAAGGGATGTTAAAATACCATCCATGATCTTTACAACTGCAGTTTCAGTGCTATGAAGAGGTCTGTGTGCTGAGTGGAAAGGGCTGAGTAAATTGTTGTGTTAAATGGTCACTAAGCTGCAAAAGAACGAGACGCTCTAACAATTTTGACAGAAAAGGAAGATTTGAAACAGGGCGGTAGTTCTTCTTATCGTCAGGATCAAGTGAAGGTTTCTTTAGCAGAGGTTTTACCAGAGAACACTTGTGTGAACCAGGAAAGTTTCCAGACGTCAGAGAGTCATTTATTATGTCAGTAATGAAAAGTAAGAGAATGTCAAGGCAATCGAGAAATAGATTTGAAGGGAAGGGATTAAGTTCACATGTTTCAAGTGGAGAAGTGAGCATTGTACGTTTGACTAGATCATGAGTCACAGGGTGAACTGAGTGAGAGTTCACCATGGATAGCAGGGTTCACTGAAAGGAGGACACTTAGCTATGGGTGAGTCAATGTTGTTTCTTATCGTGCTGGTTGTTTCCTCAAAGTACCGGAGGAAACGATTTGGAAGTTCAAATAGTGAAACGATTGTGGAAAGTGTTGATGTTCTTTTCATTCCAAGTAAACGGTTAGCAACCTGAAACAAACGACCACTTGAGAGGCTTTCTTTGATTTTGTTACAGGAGTATGCTGTGTACATACAGCTAGCTTTTCTTGGTGTTTGGTATAACGCACTATTGTACATGTATTGCTTCATATGAGGCGTTCAAAGCAGATCAAATGGGGAGTTTGCGCCACATAGGTACAATATATTGTCATAATCGCCATCATCATCAGCAGCAGCAGCAGCAGCATTATCATTATTATCATTATCATCATCATTATTATTATTATTGTTGTTGTTAGTATCATCATCATCATTATTATTATTATTATTATTATTATTATTATTATTATTATTATTATTATTATCATCATTATTATTATTATTATCATCATCATCATCATAATTAACATTATTATTATTGTTTTTTTTTTTTTTGTTCTTGTTAGTATCATCATCATCATCATTATCATCATCATCATCATCATCTAAGCCAGCCCTGATGCCATGTGATTCTTCTCATCAGTTTGTGTCAGACAGCTGCAGAGATCGTGTCACCGTTGCGTTCGTTTCTGTGGAAGAGTAATACTGCACTCCCGACAGTGGCCCGGGCACCCCAGTCACCAAACTCCAAAAGACTGGATGTCATTTTCACTGGTACAGGAAATCACTGTTCGACATAACCATATAAAAAAAAGAAAAAAAAAAGAAAAGAAAAACATACTAACAAACAACAACAACAACAGCAAACCGAAAGAAAAAAGAAAAGAAATACAAATACATCTATATACAAATATTCCTCAGCCGAGTAAGTTGGGAAAGTATGTGAATTAGAATATAATCACACACACACACACACACACACAAGAGTGAGTGAGTGAGTGAGTGAATGAATTACTTTTATAAAGAAAGGGTAACAGAATCAGCATACAATACTTTTTTTCATCCAATCCTTCAATAGAGGAAAAGTAAAAATTTGTATATTTTAAAACAGCCACAACAACAACAACAACAAACCAACAAAAACAAACAAACAAAAAATGAAAGAAAAAAAAATCATTGCATCAAACCAGCACGTACATTGTAAACCATATGTGCATGAATAAAAGTTTACCATTGAGTGACGGTGAGTGACTTTGAGATACAGAATGAACAGAGGAGAAAGAGAAAAAAGATATAGCTCAAGAGAGAGAGAGAGAGAGACGAAACGAAATGAAACGAAACGAAACGAATTTTTATTTCACGAGGGTAGTGGAGTAAGCACAGCTACTTTTTTTACATCCAGCCCTCAAAGGCAAAAAAGAAAGAAAAGCGGGAAAAAAAAAGAAAAGAAAAGAAAAGATAAAACAATAGCAAAACACTCACACAGATACAGACACACAGACACAGACACAGACACACACACACACACACACATGAAAATAAAGCGCATAAATAAAAACATGTACACAACCGAACGCAACGACACATATTATCATTGCAAACATCAAATCTTTATAAAAAATGAAATGATTATCAGAGAGGGAAAAAAAAGAGAAGAAGAAGATGATGATGATAACAGGGAGAAGAAGAGACAGAGTGACAGACACTGATAGTTGGAGAGAGAGAGAGAGAGAGACAGGGGGCGGGGGGTGGGGCGGGCTGGGACGGGGTTGGGAGGTGGGGGGGGGGAGGGGGTAGAGCAATGCATTGCACAAACAAATTTAAGATATGCAATTTTTCTCGATTTTGATCTAGGCAGTCAGGTGACCGGAAAAAAAACACACCCGCATTCCAGGGCCAATGTTTCAGTATAAAAGGTCTTTTTCTCCAACATGCTATTCAGATGCGACCACGGCTTGGACAAAAAAGGTAAATATGAAATGATTTCTCATTGTTCTGCAGAATAAACAACTGATAGACCAACGCCCGTGATTATGATGATGATGATATCTAAGATAATTATGGAGAGAGGGAGACAGACAGAGAGAGAGAGGGGGGGGTAAGAGAGACAGACAGAGATACTGAGAGATTGAGAGAGAGAGAGAGAGAGAGAGAGAGAGAGCGCATAGCACATGAACGTAGTAACATTACTGGGGGTAAAAAATCATTTGTTTTCCTTAAAAAATGACAGTTTTACAAAGATTTAATGCGAACACAACATATTCCAGACGCAAAACGACTGACGATCACAACAGTCTCCATCATTTCTTCTTCTTCTGCTTCGTTCGTGGGCTTCAACTCCCACGATCACTCGTATATATACATATGTACACGAGTGGCATTTTACGTGTATGACCCGTTTTTACCCCACCATGTAGGCAGCCATATTCCATTTTCGGGGTATGCATGCTGGGTATGTTCTTGTTTCCATAACCCACCGAACGCTGACATGGATCACAGGATTTTTCACGTGCGTATTTGATCTTCTGCTTGCGTCTGCACATATGTTGACTTGGGAGATCGGAAAAAACTTCACCCTTTACCCACCAGGCGCTGTTACAGAGATTCAAACCCGGGACCCTCAGATTGAAAGTCCAACGCTTTAGCCACTCAGCCATTGCGCTCGTCTCTTCATCATTTGAATGAATTCGTCAGGCTAGCGGTTGTGGTTTTGTTTTGAAATTCATTCCCCATCATTTGAATGAATTCGTCAGGCTAGCGGTTGTGGTTTTGTTTTGAAATTCATTCCCCATTATTTGAATGAATTCGTCAGGCTAGCGGTTGTGGTTTTGTTTTGAAATTCATTCCCCATTATTTGAATGAATTCGTCAGGCTAGCGGTTGTGGTTTTGTTTTGAAATTCATTCCCCATTATTTGAATGAATTCGTCAGGCTAGCGGTTGTGGTTTTGTTTTGAAATTCATTCCCCATTATTTGAATGAATTTCAAAAGAAAACCACAACCTCTTGCCTGACAAAGAAGCAGTCTTGGGGTCGTGCGTGAAGATTTCGTTAGTTCGAGGGTGGTTGAGTCATGGGCGTCTGTCTGGGTGTCAGATTCATCTGGCATTACAAGTGGGAAGTCCTGGCTTCTCTGAAGAGGTCGATGTCCTGGTTGTTGTTCTGGCGTGGCAAAGGACTGCTTGTCTGGATGATAGTCTGTCGTGTTCGGCTATGACCATCAGAACAGAAGAGGAGGTAACTGCTGTCCGGACTATCTGGGCTAGAATTTGATTATAGTGGAGAGTGTATTGCCCAAGTTACATCCCCACTCTCTCGGCCAAGAGGGTTTTAGGACAGTCAGCGGTGGGATGTTTCCCAAAGGCCGACTAGCCCCCAAGGCTGCAGCACTAACAGCCAGCGCAGTTTTGCCTCCAAGTTTGAGGGTCATAGTCTCTCACAAAAGACTAATCTGTACATGATTTCCCATTGCAATGGAGAAACCATTGCTAACACAGCTCTCACTTTGCTGTTGGCCCAACTATAAACTGGAGTGACGGCCTAGAGGTAACGCGTCCGCCAAGGAAGCGAGAGAATCTGAGCGCGCTGGTTCGAATCACGGCTCAGCCGCCGATATTTTCTCCCCCTCCACTAGACCTTGAGTGGTGGTCTGGACGCTAGTCATTCGGTTGAGACGATAAACCGAGGTCCAGTGTGCAGCATGCACTTAAATTTTTTTTTTTACCTTTCATGCACCACTTTCGCCCACACATCTTAATTAATCATTCATTCTTTCCCCTATCGTCTGGCGCAGCAATTGCCCCGGTGTGTCTTGAGGCATGCATTTTAAGAATATTCGATGTCTGTGTACATTTGCCAGGGTTTCTGTTTTGTTTTTTTTGTTTGTTTGTTTGTTTTTTTGTTGGTTTTTTTTTGGTTTTTTGGTGTGTTTTTTTGTTCTAGTGTTCTGATGTATGCATTCTAAACACGTATGACAAGTGATTACATCTGTCTAGGTTTATTGTTGCCCTAGTGTGAGTTGTTTGTTAGATTGAAGCTTTTCTGTCATCCATGCTCTCTCTCTTCCTCCTCTATCGCAACCTAATACATAACAAAAATAAATAAATAAATAAAAGATCTGTCATCTGTATCATAACAATGGACCGACCCTATCTTCCCTTTTA
>NC_134895.1:23371312-23383812 GCF_041734735.1 Babylonia areolata
ACAAAACAAGTAAACTTACAAATGCACAATTAACAAAGAAACCCAGATTTATTATCAGACTGCACTTAAAAAGAAAGAAAAAAAAAAAAAAAAAAAGAGTTTCTTATCCCCTCCTCCCCGCCCCCCTCCCCGAAAAGTGGGCGAATCATCAGTTTTCTTGGTATGAAACCGTTTCGAACATGCTACGAAAATCTTACCATTCATGTATAATTTACACTGTCGGTAATTGTTGATTTATAAGGCTATTACAGCTATTTGAACAGTAGCTATCTCCTTTCCTGCATTCATTGACTCGTACGCTAAACTCCCAACTCACCTCTTTTCACCTCTTTTCTGTCGGTGCATTACTGATTATCCCTCGGTGAAAAGAAACTCTAGGGAGAGCGGGGTGGGAGGGGAGGGGTGGTCAAGGAGGGAGGGGGGGGAGGGGGGGTGGTGGGGGTGTGTTTGAGTGGCGTCGCGGTGGCGATGGTAATGATGGCGGATTCATCTGTCACAATTTGTGTATGTATGTACGTATGTATATATGTATGGATGGATGTATGTATATCTTTATACATTTTTTCATTCAAGAAATAATTATACATATCTGGATGAATAGATACATACATACATACATGTTATTATTATTATTATTATTATTATTATTATTATTATTAATCTATCTTTTTATGTTTTCTTCCAGCCGAACCTAGCAATGACTGTGTCGATGTTCCCCGTGCTCAAAGGTTCGGGCACTTCTACTTCCATCGGCAGAGTAAGTCATGAGTAATACTTATCTAGCCGCTCTCTATCTCTCTTTCGGTCTGCCTATCTGTCTGCCCTCCCCCCCCCCCACCCCCTCCTCCTCCCTCTCTCTCTCTCTTCGGCTGCTATTAAGAACATTACGAAATCAATAATTCCCTTAGTTACTCTGCACCTGTGGCAGGTGGGTGGTATGACTGACTGGCGCAATAGCCGCGGTGGACTTTTATTCTGAGAATCCTGGGTTCGAATCTCCGTAACGGTGCCTGGTGGGTAAAGGGTGGAGATTTTATCCGATCTCCCGGGTCAACGTAATGTGCAGACCTGTTAGTGCCCGAGCACCCTTCGTGTGTATACGCAAGCAGAAGATCAAATTAATACGCACATTAAAGATCCTGTAATCCATGTCAGCGTTCGGTGGGTTATGGAAACAAGAACATACCCAGCATGCACACCCCCGAAAACGGAGTATGGCTGCCTACACGGCGGGGTAAATCCACAAAACGGTCATACACGTTAAAAAAAAATGTCACGTGTCTGTACGACTCTGTGTGTGTGTGACTGAAACGTTAATGAATGACGCGGGATGAGCGCTCAGTGCCAGCTGTCGGCTCTGCCCAGCTAGGCAGCCTGTTGTGCAAATGATTCCGTGTTTGTAAAGCGCTTAGAGCTTGGTCTCCAACCGAGGGTAGGCGCTATATAAGTATCCATATCATCATCATCACTGACAAGGCGAACCATCCCTAGAGACCTGTGAATGCAAACCAGAACTGAACTGAACACCAAGAGCTCCGGTTCGTCAACGCCTAAACTGAATCCGAATGTAAAACACGCTGCAATGCAACACAATACAGCGCTATGCAACTTAACGCAGTGCAATGCCATGCAATATCATATAATGTAATGGAATACACTTTTATCCCTCCGACTGAAAATCACCTGTGCATTAAAAAAAAACTCGTTCAATACAATGCAACACGACGCAATTCAATACTATAATATCAATCTTAGTATACAGTTCGGTTACTCAAGGAGACGTCAGTGCTGGGTACATGAGTCAGTCGACTTCCTTGAAACTGAACAGCGCAGGTCCGATTCGCCTAATCTTTGATCGAGCCGTCATCCTCAGTGACATCTTCAGAGTTTGACTCTGATCTTGTTTCGCCTATCTGTCTCTGTCTATACGGCTATCTGTCTCTATCACACACACAGCAACTGAGAGCATATGTGTGAACTAAGGATAGGCTGCGAATCGGGACAACCAAAAATTTGGTTATGGGTAAATCGAGAATTATTGGCGAACCAGGATGACACCACAAACCGGTGCTCTTGTCCTCATATTCGGAAGATTAATCAAAATTATACAGGAAAAAAAAGAAATGTTCTTTGTGATAAGAAATTTTTATTGGCATTTCTGAGCGTTTTGAAATGGACTTGTGTGTGTGTGTGTGTATATATATATGTATGTATGTATATATGTATATGTGTGTGTGTTCGCGCGCGCGCACATACATTCACGTATAATTACAAAATCACGACTGCTCTTAACGTAAACAATATTATCCTTGTGTCATACTCTTAAGGTCCCCCTTGATATGTTCAGCAATCTGGAATTTGCAATGCCATGCGTAGTGAATGTGCATTTTGACCCCACCCCCTCTGTTTCTACTTGCTTCACTTCCACATAATAGTTTTTGCATTTCTTTCCTGTTCGCGTACTATTCTTTGATTGCATCCAGTTCATTGACAAGTAACCAGTTCAGAGCACGATTAACAAATAGTAAAGAGTGGTAACTCTCTCCATCCACAAGGTACACAACTTCAAGTCACCTGTGTGCGAGCTGAATAGGAAGCGCAAGCAGCATTGACTTGAAGTTGTGTACCTTGTGGATGGAAAGAATTACCACCCTTTACTATTTGTTAATCATTTGATCTCCTAGTCTCATTGTTGATTTATTTCCAGTTTTGAGCACGGCTACAAGTTTTGCTAGTTGTTGTGCTTTGACTTATATGTTATACAGCTCGCTGCTTTGATGGTGTTTCTGTAAATCAAGTTGGCTGAAATCACAAATTGAAATTGACGAGTTTCAGTTTGTTTCTCAAGGAGGCGTCACTGCGTTCGGACAAATCCATATTCATTACACCACATCCGCTAGGCAGATGCCTGACAGCTACATAACCCAACGCGCTTGTCAGGCTTTGAGTGCATGCACCTATATTTTGTGTACCTATCAGAGTGGATTTCTTTTTACACAATTTTGCCAGAGGACAACGCTTTTGTTGCCATGAGTTCTTTTTCAAGTGCGCAAAGTGCGGTTTATCGTCTTATCCGAAAGACTAGACTAGACTTGACGCTCAAGTTTTATTTTCCAGTCAAACTTGGGGAGAAAAGGGCGAGTGCGGGATTCGAACCCAGACCCTCGCTGACTCTCTGTGTATTGGCAGCTGAGCGTCTTAACCATTCTGCCACCTTCCTCCTCTGATGAACAGACGTCAGCGTGGCCACCTGTGGTGAAGCAGCAAAGCTGCACTCCAAGATCAAAAACGTGAACTACAGGGTGGACAGTCTCGAAGAATACCTGTACGGGGTCACTAGGGACCTGGGCGACAGTGTGAAAAAGCTGGACGTACAGGTCGCTGCCCTCCAAGGTCAGTGAGAGAGAGAGAGAGAGACGGCGGAGAGAGAAAGAGGGGGAGGGATGGAGGGAGAGAGAGAGAGAGAGAGAGAGGGGGGGGGGAGATAGGGTGGGATGGAGGGATGGATGGAGGGAGAGAGGGAGGAATGGAATGAGAGAGAGGGTGTTGAGAAAGGGAGGGATTAAGGAAGGGAGAGAGAGAGAGAAAGGGGAAGAGAGGGGAGAGATGGAGGAATGGAGTGAGAGAGAGAGGGGGGGAGGGGAGAAAGGGAGGGATTGAGGAAGGGAGAGAGAGAGGGAGGAATGGTGTGAGAGAGAGAGAGGGGGGGAGAAAGGGAGGGATTGAGGAAGGGAGAGAGAGAGGGAGGAATGGTGTGAGGGAGAGAGAGAGGGGGGAGAAAGGGGGAGATTGAAGAAGGGAGAGAGAGAGAGAAAGGGGGAGAGATGGAGGAATGGAGTGAAAGAGAGAGGGGTGGAGAAAGGGAGGGATTGAGGAAGGGAGAGAGAGAGAGAAAGGGGGAGAGATGGAGGAATGGAGTGAGAGAGAGAGGGGGGGGAGAAAGGGAGGGATTGAGGGGGAGAGAGAGAGAGAGAAAGGGGGAGAGATGGAGGAATGGAGTGAGAGAGAGGGGGGGAGAAAGGGAGGGACTGAGGAAGGGAGAGAGAGAAAGGGGGAGAGATGGAGGAATGGAGTGAGAAAGAGAGGGGGGGGAGAAAGGGAGGGATTGAGGAAGGGAGAGAGAGAGAGAGAGAGAGAGAAAGGGGGAGAGAAGGAGGACTGGAATGAGAGAACTGTTTTGGATGTGGTCAAAGTCCTTTCAAGTGATTCTGGAACATTTTACATCTACAGATCTACAATCTCTCTCTCTCTCTCTCTCTCTCTTTTCTGTCTGTCTGTCTGTGAAAGTCAGTCAAAATTTTTATTTCAAGATGGTTTATTGAAGTAGCAACAAATACATGTGTACATATGACCTTGTGTGTGTGTGTATGTGTCTGTGTGTGTGCGCGCGCGCTCGCGCGCGCGTGTGTGTGCGTATGTGTGTGTGTGTGAGTGAGTGTGTGTATGTGTGCGTGTATATGTGTGTGCGTGTGCGCGTGCGCGCGCGTTTGTGTGTGTGTGTGTGTGTGTGTGTGTGTGTGTGTGTGTGTGTGTGTTACAGGTGAAGGAGAAGAACTCTTATTGCTGGGAGCAGACATCGAGAACAGTTTTATTCCTGTCTGTCAAATAAACTCGCAACTTGAAGCGTCGGTGCTGTGTCAGTTAGCGTACCCGGGCCAAATGTAAGAATCGCGCGTGCGCGTGTATGTATGTGTGTGTATGTGTTTTGGATGTGGGGGGGGGGGGGGTGAGGGGGGGAGGATGTGGGCTGCAACTCCAACGTTCACTCGTCTGTACACAAGAGGGCTTTTACGTGTATGGCCGTTTTTACACCGCCACGTAGGCAGCCATACTCCGTTTTCGGGCGTGTGCATGCTGGGTATGTTGTTCTTTCCATAACGCACCGAATGCTGACATGGATTACAGGTTCTTTAACGTGCGTATTTGATCTTCTGCTTGCGTATACACACGAAGGGGGTTCAGACACAAGCAGGTCTGAACATATGTTGACCTGGACAATCTGAAAAATCGCCACCCTTTACCCACAAGGCGCCGTTACCGAGATTCGAACCCGGGACCTTCAGGTTGAAAGTTTAACGCTTTAACCACTCGACTATTATGCCCGTCGCTGCCTGTGTATGACCGGTTTTTTTGTGTGTTTTTTTTTGTTGGTTTTGTTGTTGTTGTTGTTGGGTTTTGTTGTTGTTTTTTTTCATAAGTTGGTCAGCTCACTGTGCATACAGTGTCAATCAGCTGACCAACCTTGGCGTTTTCATTTTCCAGTTGTGTGCCACGCACTTTGCATCTCTGGCATGACTCTTGCTTTTTACTTAACTGAGGTCACTCTCACTGGTCCCGTACCCTGGCTTGGTACGGCGTTAGGCCGCTGCACCGTCTACTGAACGCATCACCAACTGTCTCCAATAGGAAAAAGAAATGTTACATGTCTCTATGAGTCTGTATGTGTGTGTAACTGAAAGCTAATTGAATGACATAGGAAACGAAGGACGAGCGCCAAAATAGCAGCTGTCAGTCGGCTCTACCTAGGTAGGTACGTAGCCTTTTTGTGCAAATGATTCCCCTGTTTGTAAAGCGCTTCGAGCTTGGTCTGCGACGAGGATAGGCGCTATATAAGTACTCGTATCATATCATATCATATCATATCATATCATATCAGTCTCCATTTCTGACGGTCGTGATATAGGGCCTGAGTTCCGGCCAGAATTGAATCAGGCCCAAACTGAGATACAATCATAAGCAGTTTGTCAGTCTACCAATCATCCAACCAACCAACCAACCACCCAACAAACCAGCCAACCAGCCAAGTAACTGATGAATACCAGCTGCAGTGGCGGAGGTGAAGATAGCGTCGTGGACGGACGTACTGAAGACTCCAAGAAAGATGCTCACCCAGTCTGGCTCCACGACAAAGCAACGGATCTCGTTAGGCAGGGAGGAGGGAGGGGGCATTGAGCGGGAGGGCTGGGGAAGGGGAGGCTCAACAGGTGGTGTCCAGTGTATGTAGCAACATGGTTAAACCGCTCATCTGTCAATACAGTGTTCGTGAGGAATTGGGTTCAACTCCCAACTCTTGCCATTTCTCTCCAGTTTCACTGGAAAAACTCAAACTGAGCGTCTAGTCATTTGGGTTAGACGATAAACGGAAGTCCCGCGTGCAGCACGCACTTGGCGCACTGAAAAAGAACCTACGCCGACAAAAGGGTTGTCCTGCTAATTTTCTGTTGAAGAAATCCACTCTGATATGTACACACACACAAAAAAAAGGCATGAACTCAAGGCCTGACCAGGCGTGTTGGGTTATGCTGCTGGTCAGTCAGGTATATGCCGAGAAGACGTGAAGATGTGGTGTAGTGTACATGGATTTGTCCGACGCAGTGACGCCTCCTTGAGAAACTGGAAGTGAGTCTGATGGATCAGAACGGGCCCCAGTAAAACACCACAGAAAAGATTCAGAAGCGCAGGTTTTTTCTTCGATGGATGGCCTTTTGGGAGTAGGGTTTTTTTTTGGTTTTTGTTTTGTTTTGTTTTGTTTGTTTTTGTTTTGTTTTGTTTTTGTTTGGGTTTTGTTTAGTATTGTGATGTTGGATTTAGTATTGTGATATGATATGAGCATTATCTGGGTATTGTGATGTATGATAAGTATGAAGGGTGTTATGTTGTGTGTGTGTGTGTGTGGGGGGGGGGGGAGTGTGTGTGAACATAAATAAACCAGTGCTTGAACACTTGGTTGGCTGTCTGCAAAAGGTTAAAAATGTATGCATGTTTTTCATTTTAGTGTTCAAATGCATGTTTTAAACGTTGATATCTTATATTGTACAACGCAATTGAGCATGTTTTACGTGGAAAAGCGCGTGATGGATGATGATGATGATGATGATGATGATGATGATGAACTGAGAAGAACTGAGAAAAAGAAGAAGATGAAGAAGATGATGATGATTATTGTTGTTGTTGCTAAGGCCGACTCACCATGGCGACCTAACACTGAAGTGTCCTATGGACTGCACTAGCCAACAACAGATCGATCGTTGATGCGGTTCTGTGTATCTTCTTCTTCTTCTTCGCTCATGGAATGCAACTCCTACGTTCACTCTATGTACACGAGTGGGCTTTTACGTGTTTGACTGTTTCTACCGCGCCACGTAGGCAGCCATACTCCGTTTTCGGGGGTGTGCATGCTGCGTATGTTACTATTTCCCGAGATAACCCCCCGAACGCTGACATTGATTACAGGTTCTTTAACGTGCGTATTCATCTTCTGCTTGCGTATACACACGAAGGGGGTTCAGGCATAAGCAGGTCTGCACATATGTTGACCCACCAGGCGCCGTTACCGAGATTCAAACCCGGGACCCTCAGATTGAAAGTCGAACGCTTTAACTACTCGGCTATTGCGCCCATCAGCCGGGTTCTGTGTATCATTATGTGGAGAATAGATTTTGGCGGGGAGGGAGGATGGGGATGGGACTGGGGGTGTGGGGTGTGGGTGGAGTCGGCATGAGCAGCACACAAATAATGCCACTGAGACGGCACGCAATACTGACAGAAAGAAAGAACCAGTGAACTCGTTAACTTCCTAACCGACTGACTGAGGCTGACCAATACAAATCAGACTAATCAATTAATCAAGCAGATGAAGCCACAGCTTCCCAATCTGCCACGAAAAAAGTCAGACAAGCTTAACTGCCACGCGGGAAAACGTACCCGCTTCTTCCAATTCTTTCCAATTGTGCTCACAGACTGCCGTTGGTTTTGATATAATTTGTCATTTGCAGAACGAATCCGTTCTTCACCCACGTGAACTGCAAATCCGAGTTAGCCATGGCCGCTGGTCTGAAGTGCTACGACTCTTCCATCATGTTCGAACGTGACTGTATCGTGCCCAACGGAAAGACCGAGGCGGAACTTCTAAAGTGCGCTTCCCTCTCCAAGACTAGCTGCGAGAACGTGCCTTTCATCGCTTGCTTCGGATTTACGGATCAGATCCCCATGAGGAATGAAGGAGCTCGAATGCCGATGATGAACGTATATGATCTTCTTCGGAGCAAGTGAGTCAAGGGATCGAGGAACGGCGGTACAGCAGCGGATTTCTAGACGCGGCAGGACCTTGGATGTGGACCTCCTCAGTGATAAATGAATAAATAAATAAATAAATAGACAGATAGATAAATGAATAAACAAATAAATGAATAATGAAAAGATCAATAATGTATTCATTAAGGACAAAATATGCATACACTTAAGGATGTTAACATTGAACAACTCAATGTAGCTTATATGATAAAAAAAAGACTGAATAGTCAGTACCCGCATAAAGAACACACACACACACACACACACACACACACACACACACACACACACACACACACACACACTATAATATATAACATGGATTTCCGTTTACAAGTTCCAGTGACATCTTTGAAATATAAAATATACTTCATTAGAAGTAGAACCCCCCCCCCCTTCCCCCCACCCCGCAAGCCCCTCCCTCACCCCCCACCCCCACCCCCTCAACTAAGAAAATAAAAACGAAAAAAAAGTCAGATATTGATTGCTAGTGTCCATCTCATTACAGTGGAATGCAGATTTTGAAATGCTGATACTGATCAGTGTGATTAGTTGTTTTCTTTCTTCTTTGAATAAAATCTATCAGCAGAGTTCTGGTTGTGTGGGTGGTCATTCACTTCAGTCCCCCAGTTCTGGACACATCTGGAATAATGTCGTGACTGTTGAGCTGAGTCGCATTTGATGTGATGTGATGTGATGTGTGTGTGTGTGTAAAACAACTGCATGTGATGACTCCGTCTCATAGCATTTTTCATTTTGAGTTCAGATTCACAGCTGTCTGACAACAATAATTACCAGTCACGTTGTATGAAGAGCAGAAGACTGCCCGCGTTCTTTTTATCCTCCTCAGCAGGGGAGATAACCAATGGCTGGAACTTCAGGAGTGTTCCCATTGATCTATTTTTAGGTCAGTGTTGTGTCTCATTCGATCCGGGACTAAACGAAGGCTGATAATTGTAGCGCAGTAACCCCGTCTCAGATTGGGCTCAGTCACTAAGCTTTACAACAGAATATACAAATTTCGCACTATGATAAGCCTTGACACAGAACTATGTACAGAAAAATCAGTAAACACACGCAAAACATCACAGTCTCACATCACAATTAAGGCCCCCGAATTACAGCAAAACAGATACACCTACACCACATTCACCACAGTCAAAATATACCATACCCTGGCTGAGTGACAACACGCGGGAGAGAGGTAGAGGCGACTGCGGCCAGCATACCCTGTTTTGCTGTAGTCTGGGCAGCTGTTTTGGACCGGTCAATGTTGCCAACGCCTCTCGGCAAAGACTCCTGCTTATTAAACCGGTTAGTGGGCACTGGTGTTAGGACCGCCAGAATTCCAAAGCCGCACCCTCGTCCAGGGCAGATACAAAAATGGTCCAAATGTGTGCAACAAAACCGTTCTTTTCACGATAAAATAGAATAAATCATACTGATCACACTGATATAAAGTTGACCGCTGTAGGTGGGCGGGAACATAAGTAGATTTTGATTTTTTATGTCCAGAATCGTATGTTTTTATTACTTCTGCCTGAGTGAGAGCGCCTTACAAAGTTACGCAAGCGCGGTATAAGGGGTCGCCAGAGGAAAGCGTTCAGCGCGGTACAGTACATGTGACTGACTGCTGCCGCACTGATGCTGATCTGTGAGCAGGTCACTGCGGCAGACAACACGGATTCTGAACAGAAAGCTAGTTAGAGAGCTCTTTGGGGTCAAAAGGAAACAAACATTTTCAATTTCATGTATTTCATACTTAATTGGTAGAAGACGCAAATTCGTTTTTGTGAATGTTTTCCAGTTTCTTATCATTCATGACATATCATAAAGAATGAAATCGGTATCATACCGACTGCAAAGGTGAATTTACGAAGGCAGCACCAGGTTTGTTTCAATGAACATTGTCGGAGCACTGTCCAGACAATTACGTCAGAAAGCATGGAAGGCAGATGATGGCAAAATCGACCAACATCATGTCTTGATGTAAAAAAAGAACGGTATGAAATACATATTTTTCTTTCAGTGGAAATGAACCGGCATTTGCAAATGTGACTCACAAACCCTGGCGCAGTACACACGTCAGTTTACCGTGGGAAAGAAAATGCATCTGGCTGAAGTATGAAGGTGGCAAAATGAAGTGCATCAGATAGTCACGAAGAGCTAAGACTGCCTGGAAGATGAAATTTGGTCAGTCTCCAGAACTTTGTTGGAAATGGGGGTCTCTCAGTCTGATTCATTATAAACATATGTTTACAATGACTATTCAAATGTTTCACATGTTATCAGGATTGCAATTGGATAGAGAAATGTCTGCAACTATTTTGTGAGAATCTGATTTGTTCTTATGTCTTAAATATGTTGAAAATTATCAAACACATCCAAAATTTCGGCGCCATTTTGTGACATAGCAATGTGTCTGAACGTGAAGTGGTCAGAAACAAATAAGTACAAACCTTATCAAAATCCAGTATATACAGACCTGATCTACATTCTGGCCATTCTGCTGTCGTATTCTCGCTCAATTTTTCAAAACCTACCAGAACCCAAAAATCCGTTACTCGTCGCAACCTGAAATCCATCAACATAAACATTTTTCTTCTCAAGCTGCTAAACGTCTTTCCAAAATTTCTTCCTGTACCAACGTCTCCACACATTACAACACTGTTCTCTCTGAACTGCTCAGTGGATGAACATGCACCCCCCACTACCCGCATGTTGCCTGACAGACCTTCCGCTCCATGGTACACACAAGACATTCGACTTGCAAAACGCAAACGTCGCCAGTTGGAACGGCGATGGCGATCAACAAAACTGAAAGTCCACAATCAAATCTTCCGAAAACAAATAAATAAAGTCAAACATATGATCTCATCAGCGAAGACAAACTTCTTTTCTTCTCAAGTTCTCGATGCCACATCCACCAAATCTCTTTATTCTATCATGTCAAATCTTCTTGGCACTGCAAAAAAAGACTCCTCTTCCTTCTACCTACACTTTATCTGAACTCCCCAGTGTCTTCTCCTCTTTCTTTTTCGACAAAGTCCAAAATATTCATACGAGCATGGACCAGATGCCTTTCCAACCTGCTTATCCTGATCTTCAATTCAACGGCACTCCTCTCCATTCCTTCAATCCATTGACTGAAACAGAAGTGAATGAAATCCTGAAAGAAATGACAATAAAATCCTGTGAACCTGATCCTATACAAGCCTCTGTCTTTTCCCAGTGTGTCTCACAGCCTCTCCCCACAATCACCAATATTGTCAACTCATCCCTTCTGACTGGAACGTTTCCATCCAGTTTCAAAACTTTAATCGTCCGGCCTCTTCTGAAGAAACCCAACCTTGATGCAAACATTTTGAAAAAATATCGACCAGTTTCTAACCTTCTTTTCCTGTCCAAACTCCTTGAAAAATCTGTCCTGAAGCAGCTCAACAACCACCTTTGTTTCAACAGTCTCCTTCACCCTTTTCAGTCTGCAAATCGTGCTGACCACAGCACCAAAACCACTCTCCTTCACATCCGAGTCCTGAACAATCTACTGCTAGCGTCCGACTCAGGAAAAAATTTTCCTTCTCACTCTTCTCGACTTGTCAGCCACCTTTGACACGATAGAACATTCAATCCTTCTTTCCCGTCTTCATTTTACATTTGGCATCAACGACACTGTTCTCATCTGGTTCAAATCTTATCTCACTGATCGATTCCAGTCTGTCATCGTCGATAATTTCCAGTCTGAACCTGTTAAAATCAAACACGGAGTCCCACAGGGATCTGTTTTAGGCCCAGTTCTCTTCACACTGTACACTGCTCCTCTCGCTGAAATTATCAACCACCACAATGTTAGTCATTATTCCTTTGCTGATGACACTCAACTTCAGAAGAGTGATACCCCTGAAAAATTGTCCTCGCTCTTGCAAGAAACATCTGAATGCTTCCCGGACAATCAAAACTGGATGACTCTAAACAAGTTACAATTGAACGCAGACAAAACCGAAGCAATGATCATAGGAACTAAACAAAAACTCTTCCATCACAGCTAACAAAATCAAACTTAGCAATACATCCATCCCTCTTTCCAGCTTAGTCAGGAACCTCGGCGTTGTCCTTGACAACACACTGTCCATGCAAAAATGTATCAGTCAGACATGTCAATCCTGCTACTGTCAATTGCGACGCATCAGTTCCTTTCGGAAATATCTGTCCACCGACGCAACATCTAGACTTGTCGTTTCTCTCATTCTCTCTCGCCTTGACTACTGTAACTCCCTGTTGTCTGGTTTGCCTGCTTCATCCTTTCAGTCCCTTCAGCGCATACAAAACTCTGCTGCCCGACCCGTCCTCAGAAAGAAAAGATCTGAGCACATCACTCCTATTTTGCAACATCTCCATTGGCTCCCTGTCTGTGTCACACAGAATAA
>NC_134895.1:23386312-23421312 GCF_041734735.1 Babylonia areolata
GTGTAATGGAACAAAATAACAAGTGGCTTAAATCAGTGAGTATTTTGGGTAAACTATAGTACAATGTGACTGATTAGCCTCAGTGTTGGCAATGGACACTGAGTACGCGCGCGCGCGCGTGTGCGTGTGTGGGTACAAAACACAAATATATGTATTCAGTTTTTACAGGCCATTAGACCCATGTGAACAAAGGGGTAGACAATAGCAACCTTGTGACATTTTAAGTGATTTGATACCCAAGCACGCACAACATGATACATGCAAGTACTGATGCTTTTAGCAAAATTATTGGAAGGGACATTGCAGTTGAACACGGATCTGATCTTTAGGCATTCGTTAATGTAAATTCCTATAATATGATGATCCTATCATCTGACTCAGTGACAAGTATGAGCACAACAACTGGACTTTGAAATCATTTCGGCACACTGAAATGCCGGACAGGCAGAACTAAATGAGTACATCGACATCAGTGAAAAAACAATGTGTGTGTGTGTGTGTGTGTGTGTGTGTGTGTGTGTGTGTGTGTGTGTGTGTGTGTGTGTGTGTGTGTGTGTGTGTGTGTGTGTGTGTGTGTGTGTGTGTGTGTGTGTATGTCGTGTGTGTGACGGTGTGTGTGTCGTGTGTGTGAGAGTGTGTGTGTGTCGTGTGTGTGTGTCAGTGTGTGCGTGTGCGTGTGTGTGTGTGTGTGTGTGTGTGTGTGTGTGTGTGTGTGTGTGTGTGTGTGTGTGTGTGTGTCTCATGTGTGTGTGAGTGTGTGTGTCGTGTGTGTGTCGTGTGTGTATGTGTGTGTGTGTGTGTGTGTGCGCGCGCGCCACGGAGTGCGGAGAGCTTGACAGCTAAATTACAATTAACAGACTGTCACAGTGATACATATCAGATGGTTTTTACCAATAACTGATATTAATCCAACACTATCTTGTAATCACCACAACAGAATACTACACACATCTTAGAGAAGGCTGTAGCGATCATTTTCTAGTTTGTCTTACATGGTCAAAAAGAAGGGGAAAAAAGGAATTAAAATCCCTAAGAATTGTCATAAGGTTATCACTTACAGATGTTTCTCAGATTTCGACTCAGACTCATTAGACCTGATGAACTCCCCTCTTTCTCTGGTTTACCAGTTTACATAACCCGGATGAAGCCTTCAGTGAAGTATGGTATCACACTGACTTTTCTCAACGATATTTACAACCTGCATGCTCCATTCAAAACTAAACGTCAGTGTAAAAAGCATCCCTAAACAGCCTTGGTTGACAAAAGACATAGATGATGCAATAGAACTCAGAGATTTTCTTCTGAATTCTTGAACCGGGGAAGATTTCCAAAAACAAGAAATATTGTAAACAACCTAAAACGTTCACAGAAGAAAAAACATTTTTAACAGTTAATCCAATCCTATTCTGACAGCAAGTCTATTTGGAAAGCCATAAACCAGCTAAATAATAAACATATAACCACACAAAATACATCACTTTCAGACATATCTATTGATAACATCAACACACACTTCTGCAATGTAGTAACTTCAACAATTAAATCAGACAAATCAAACTTAAACACCCTAGAAGCTCTGACTGAATTTTGCTTCTTCTTCTTCTGCGTTCGTGGGCTTCAACTCCCACGTTCACTCGTATATACGCGAGTGGGCTTTTTACGTGCATGACCGTTTTTACCCCGCCATGCAGGCAGCCATACTCCGCTTTCGGGGGTGTGCATGCTGGGTATGTTCTTATTTCCATAACCCACCGAAAGCTGACATGGATTACAGGATCTTTAACGTGCGTATTTGATCTTATGCTTGCGTGTACACACGAAGGGGGTTCAAGCACTGGCAGGTCTGCACATATGTTGACCTGGGAGATCGTAAAAATCTCCACCCTTTACCCACCAGGCGCCGTCACCGTGATTCGAACCCGGGACCCTCAGATCGAACGTCCAACGCTTTAACCGTTCGGCTATGGCGCCCGTCAACTGAATTTTGCAAATGTAAACATATTTCATCCACCTTAGATATCCCTTTAATATGTGCCCATGAAGTCTATAATGCTCTCATCCATTCAAAACAAAAGGGTACCAGAGGTCTCGATGGCATAGACAGGAAAATATTAACACTTTCAGCCCCTGTTATTGCAGAATACCTTACGTATATAATTTATGCATTACAAAACATCAAATTCCCAAATCGCTTAAAATTGCTGAAGTTATTCCTATTTTCAAAAATGGCGATCGTTGTGAACCTTCAAACTATCGACCAATCTCTATTTTGTCAGTTTTATCTATGCCTTTGGAATACCACATTAATAAACATATTCTGCATCAATTTAATTATTTTAAACTGTTTCATCCAAACCAGTCTGGATTTAGAGCTTATCATTCATGTCACACCACATTAACAAATTTAGTTGATCAATGGCTCACCAACATAAATAACAATGAAATTACTGGAGCTTTTGTTGTTGTTGATCTTGCTAAGGCTTTTGATGTTATTTATCATTCTCAACTTTTAAGTAAATCAAAGATATATGGTTTATCTCTCAACACTTTAGAACTCATTTCATCCTTTCTTTCTGACAGAAAACAGCTTGTATCAGCTAACAGATCCGAATCTGCATTATTGTCCATTGATTACGGTGCACCCCAAGGTTCTGTTTTGGGACCAATTTTATTTTCTGCATATATAAACGATTTACTCTTATCTCTACAACCACCATGTGAATTGTTTACTTATGATACCACTGTACATGTTAGTTAATCGAAACTTTAGGGGTTGGTGATAACATATCGAAGTCCAGCAATGTATACGCGCGCGTGCATGTGTTTTTGTTATTTTTTGTTGTTGTTTTTGCGCGTGCGTGTGTGTGTAAGAAAATGATAAAAAAGAAACGAAAAAAATGCAACGAGCAGTAACTGATACATTCAACTGATTTAATTTCCTTCTTTATTTTATGTATTACAAATCACATAACATGAATTATCCGTGCTAAATCTTACAGCAGCAAAACGCTGTGTGGTTGTGTGTGTGCGCGCGCGCGTGAAAACAATCAATAAAAATCGAAAACATGAACAACTTGATCTATGCAAACACGCATAACCCCACACCCAAAAACCATGTGCCTTAAATAAATCATAAATTGATTAATGTCTTTTTTCCATGTTCATATGTTGCTAATCACATTACATTATATTGCTTATCAATGCTTAATCATACCGATTCAAATCTTTCTTGATTGGTCAAGTTAGCTTACTGTTATCATTAGTATTTCGTTCTAAAGATGTCATATTGTAATCTCATTTCTTAAACAAAATTTCACCATTTATAATTATCTATCACACGCGCGCGCGCGCATGCACGCACGCACACACACTAACTCATATGCATGAACAGTTACTTTTCCCTCACCAGTGGCCTTCTTTTCTCCCTATCTTTGTTAAATAACACTCATGGCTAAAAGACGCTAAACTAAAAAAAAAAAACAGCAACAGCAACAACAACCACACACACACACACACACACACGCGCGCGCGCGCGTATCGACACTGACAGGGGAGTATTGACACGGGGAGTATCGACAGGGGTGAGTAGTGACACGGAGTAGTGATACGGCCAGGGGAGTATCGACACTGTTGTGCAGTGAATGTCGGTAAGTGTCGACAATGAAAATCGGCTTTGTGTCTTCTAAATGCCTGATCTATTCTCATCCAAACACTATAGTAGTGTGGTTTTAGTTTCCAACAGCAGTCACATATAGAATTGTAAACTGTAGCATTATATGTGACGAGAAGACAAAATGACGTAAGCTTAGCGTCAGTTGAAATCTTTACACTGATGAACGATTAAACTAAAATCAAGTATGCTTCTAACTGATTAAAGTGTGTGTAAGCACAACAAATGTAATATTGCAGCAAACTATACAAAGACTTGATTTAATAGATGTTTAGGAGCAGTTGCTTAAAAGGGGCTTTGCATTTACAATTCATGGACGAAATCACCATGATCACCACCAGAGGTGTCGAGAAACTGCTGGCCAACCTGAACTCCACCAAAGCAGCTAACCCAGATGGTATAACGCCCAGGGTACTATATGAGCTGGCCAAAGAAGTCGCACCCATCCTTACAGCCATCTGTAAGTCCTCACTACAGTCAGGAGAGGTACCAGCAGACTGGAAGGAAGTGCTGGTGACTTCTGTATTCAAAAAGGGAGAGTACTACAAGGCGTCTAACTACAGACCCATCTCCCTTACCAGCATCTCCGCAAAAGTCTTTGAAAACATCCAGGTCAGCGCCATCATGCAGCACCTAGAGGCGAACAACATACTGTCCAGTCAACAACATGGTTTCAGGAAACTCTGATCCTGTGAGACCCAGCTCCTCGCTTTTACAGAAGTTTAAGTCTCTGCAGCAATGGAAGACAGCACTGCAACTCTCCAAGAGGATCTCGGCAAACTTGAAGTCTGGGAGAAAGAATGAGACATGCATGGCGTTCCACCCGGACAAGTGCAGCCAGCTGCCCCTGACTAGAAGCAGGAAACCAATGAACGCCAACACCAAGTACACCCTCCATGGCCACACCCTTGAACGTGTGTCCTCCGTAAAGAACCTTGGGGTCACCCTACAGTCAAACATGTCCTGGGGAGTCCATGTGGACAATCTTTGTGCAAGGGCCAACAGAATGCTGGGCTTCCTGAGAAGGAACTTGAAGGTGTGCTTATCCAAGACAAAGGAGCCTGCACCGGCGTACAAGGCCATAATCAGGCCCATTATGGAGTACGCTTGCACCGTTTGGGACCCGCACGCCGACAAGCTGACCAACAAGCTGGAGAAAACCCAGCAAAGAGCAGCCTGCTTCATCCTGAACCAGCACAGAAACACATCCAGTGTTGCCGATATGCTGGATCAACTCCAGTGGACCTCCCTTTACAACACCACTGCACCAGCCGACTTGCCATGCTGTACAAGATACAGAACAGCCTGGCATGCGTAAGGTGTGACAGCCTTAAACCCCTGACTGCAAACAACAGAAGAACATACCACACAAAACAGTACCAGCGGATCACATGCCGCACAGATTACAGAAGCTGCTGAGACCGTCCAGTAAAGACTAAACCCCTCTTCTTGGTTTTTTTTTTGGGGGGGGGTTCCGGTGGTGTGGTGATTTGCGGGCCTGCAGCTTCGCTTAGATTGCTACAGGGCCTTGGGCCTGACTCGGGCCTGAGTGCAGCTTCGCATGCAGCTGCGCCGCGGCCTTAACCCTTCAGTAGGGCCAAAATTCTTTTCCCTCCTCTCTTCTCTTTCCCTCTCCACACTGTGCACCTCCCCACATGTCATTAATAGTCGGACTAACGGCTGATGGACATTGCAGGAAGAAGAAGAGGAAGAATTCGAACGGCGTCACGCATTCTGCGCAAATCGTTGAAGACCAGCAGGTCAGCTGCGAAAAAGGCGTCTGCTATACAGCTTCAGTTAGTTATGCATGAAGAAGTATCTGAAACCAGCTGAGTGCTTGGCTACATAAATACTTACGATTATTATTATTATTATTATTACCGACGGGCGCAATAGCTGAGTGCTTAAAGCCGGCCGCGTTGGACTTTCAATCTGAGGGTCCAGGGTTCAAATCTCGGCAATGGCGCCTGCTGGCCTGGGTAAAGGGTGGAGAATTTTCTGATCTCCAAGGTCAACACACGTGCAGACCTGCTAGCACCTGAAACCCTTCGTATGTATACGCACGCAGAAAATCAAATACGCACGTTCAAGATCCTGTAATCCATGTCAGTGTTCGGTGGGTTATCGAGACACTACGAAATACCCAGCATGCATCAACCATGACAGAATCATCGGCAAGTGGACGTTGGTCATGTTACGGAAAGAAGGAAAAAAAGAAAAGAAAAAATATTACTATGTGTTTGTGTGTGTGTGTGTGTGTGTGTGTGTGTGTGTGTGTGTGTGTGTGTGTGTGTGTGCGTGTATGGACCCCTCGAACCAATGACGTACTGAACCATGGGCGTCAGTGACTGTCAATGCAGTTGACCTGACAAATATATAACAAATAGTACAAACAAAGTCAACAGAATGATTGGAATAATAAAAAGAGCATTTACATTTATAGATAAGGTTACTTTCTTATGATTATATAAAACATTAGTTAGACCTATCCTAGAATATGGAAACATTGACTGTCACAGTATGGTACCCATAGCAAATAAAGCAGTCACAAGCCAGAGAACGGGTTCAAAGAAGAGCAACAAAGCTGGTCTATAGCATAAAAGACTATTCGTATCAAGAAAGATTAAAGTACTTACAACTACCATCACTTAAAGCAAGAAGAGTAAGAGGGGACTTGATACAGACGAACAAAATATTTAATGAGTTTGACGATGTAAACAAAGCATGCTTTTTTTTTTTTTACTCCAAAGGTAGACACTAAAAGAAACAGTACACACAAAATATTTAAACAGTAATCCAGAACAAATCTCAGAAAGTTTACATTTAGTAACAGAGTAACAAATTATTGGAACAAACAATATCAAACGTGCACCTAGTATAAATACTTTTAAGAACCTCAAAAACAAACATGAATTATTAACAAAAACGAAATACGACTTTGATGGATAAAGTGACTGAGCTAGTCAACAACGTGACCAACCATAAAAAGGAGTAAATCTGAAGGGGCATAAAAAGCTAAAAATGGCTAAGCTGTATATAACAACGCCCCAAATCTTGATCCCGATCTTGATCAACTTTTCGCAGTTTTCGGAAGTTCATGCATTTGTGGACTGATGTCACAAGAGTAGTCTCCCTTGTATACATCCGGCGCGGAACTCAAAAACGGCCTGTTCACCTTTGTGGTTTGTCGGCAGAATATGTGGAACGTAAGTGAGGCGAACTTTTCACGTTTGTGTCAAGGTGATGTCTTGATGTTGCTGTTGACACTTTCGTCATAATCGGCCTGTTTCGGTTAAAGACAGCCAGTGAATGTTTTTGTGCGGTGGCATTAATTTTGTGTGATAAAATTGGTCTCGCCTTGTATGACTGGTGCGGAAAGGCCGTGTTTTAATTCTTGCAATTTTTCTGTAGAACAGATTTGTTTACTGTGGAATGTAAGGTATTCGAGTTTTTATTATTCTGTTTGCTTTTGTTGTCGGCAATATTCACATTATCCCCCACCCCACCCCCTCAAGACGGAATGATTAATTAATGTTTCCAACAAGACGTCATACCAGTCATACAGAGGAGAGGGGCTACATGTCGTGATCACGTGTCGTTGTGACCAAATGTCGTTGTGATCTTGTCCATTTGATCTCATGCTGTTGTGACCATGATTTTGAATATTTTGCCAGAGAGTGGCAATAACTGGAAATTCTTTCTAATCAGAATCATGACTTTTCCGGGATCAGTACTTTTGTTGTGTTTCCTATGAAGTATACTTTCAGTCTATATTATGTGCAGGAAGCTATTATTACAGTGATTGAAATTCCAACTCTTTCTGTACAAATTTTGGCGAGAGAGAGGGGGGGGGAGGAGGGGGGGGGGAAGATTTGTGTATGAATATTTACAAGAAAGGGTCAAAACAAGAACCAGGTAATTATAGACCAGTGAGCCTAACATGTATAGCGTGTAAGATTTTAGAATCTTTTATTAGACTTAGAGATGCAGTGATTTCGCATATGAAAATAAATAACCTTTATGTAGAATGTCTGCATGGCTTTAGACAGAATAGATCATGCATAACGCAACTATTAGAAGTAATCGGAGATCTGACTAACATGACAGATAGTGGCAAATCTATCGACATAATTTATCTAGACTTCAAAAAAGCATTCGATTCTGTCCCACACGAAAGACTGTTATTAAGATTAGCCTCGTATGGTATTACTGGTAACTCCAACGAATTCAGAATAACGCTGCTACTCATTTGCAGAGCTAAATTTGACCATGTTTCTCCTCTCCTTCATTCTCTCCACTGGTTGCCTGTTTCTGATTGAATAGACTATAAGCTATCCACTCTGACTTTTTCTGCAGTCAACAGATCTGGCCCCAAGTATCTTTCTGAACTCCTCCATATCTATACCCCGTCTTCCCAGCTCCATTCTTCCTGTGATATTCAACTTCTCAGGATACCTCATGTCAGAAGTAAGACCTATGGGCACAGATTTATTTTTTTTCAATCGCCAAAGACATGGAACAAGCTCCCTGATAACCTCCATCATTCTGATTCCCTCGCATCTTTTAAATCTCGTCTCTATAACTCACCTTCTCCCTCAGCAATAAGATCAATTGTGACAGGTCCACTGCCTTTGTGTTAGCTGTGCTTGACTATGTAAGTATGTTTGTATACATATGTATGTGTACATAACTACATGCATGTATATGAATGTGTATAGGGTGTGCGTGTGTTTATGTAAGTTTGTGCCTGCCTATGTGTGTGAATGTATTAGGGTAGTTGTTAGATACACATGTATGTTAGAATGTATTATGCATTGTGTGTGTGTGTGTGTGTGTGGTCACATTTTGGTGTGTGTACCTAACATTGATGTAATGTTTTATGTTAACAGAAGCGTTTTTGTAATGCACCTAGAGCAGATTTCTGAATAGTGTGCTATATAAGTATCTATTATTATTATTATTATTCACTTACTGAACTGGACAAGAAGCTTCTTAACAGGTAGAACACAATTAGTTAAGATAGGAGAAGAAAAGTCAGCTTGTGCCAACATAATCAGTGGTATTCCACAGGGCAGTATTCTTGGACCAGTACATTTCACAATATATATAAACGACCTCCTGATTGTATACAAAGTATGTGTAAAATTTTTGCAGATGACACTAAAATTTATGCTGATGCACACAACAATCTCACATTACAAACTGATTTATATACACTACATTATTTATACACTACAAGAATGGTCTGACAAATGGAACCTTTATTTTAATGTTTCATAGTGTAAAGTAATAATAATAATAAAATTAATAATGGATACTTATATAGCACACTATCCAAAAATCTCCTCTAGGTGCTTTACAAAAACTCTTTTGTTAACATAAAACATTACATCAATGTTACATATACACCCAACAAAATGTGACTACACACACACACTCACACACACACACACACACACACACACACACACACACACACACTGCATACATACATTTTAACATACATGTGTATCTAACAGCTACCCCAACACATACGCACACATAGGCAGGCACAAACTTACATAAACACACGCACACACAATACACATTCATATACATGCATGTAGTTATATACACATACATATGTATACACACATAGTCAAGCACAAAGTAATGCAAATAAGGGGAAAAAAATCCAAATAACAATTACTGTATGAAAATAGAAAACATGACACAGAACATTGAGAAATGCCATTGTGAGAAAGACCTAGGAATAATGTTTGACAATAAACTGTCCTTTGAAACACATATTGATATTATAAATAAAGCCAATCAAATGATTGGCATAATAAAGAGAACATTCAATTACTTAGATAAAGATAATTAGATATATTTCTCAATCTATGTAAAACATTAGTTGGATCGCATGTAGAATATGGTAATAAATATTGTGCGGCACCCATAATGTTTTATTGTAGCCTTGTCTTCTTTGTTATGCATGGTGGTGGTGTTTTTATTCCATACAAAGCTTACAGTGCAGCATTTGTTTTTCACTTGGAGCTCCATCTCTTGCACTGGGTGATACCCCTGAAACACTTAGTGACTTGACATTTCCCTGACCACCTCATAATTCATTTGTTCCTGCTTGCACATGTGCATGTGCGTACAATAAGTATTGTTGCTATTTATACTGTAGTCTTTCTTTGGTTTCAAGCTCATAAGTCGATCACAACAGCATTAATATATATATATATATATATATATATATATATATATATATATATAAATTTTTAGTATTCGTGAGTTTAAACAAACCAAGACAATACGAGGCAACAAACATTTCTTCTCTTGTCAGTTCATTGTGATAGATACATTATACTATATAGATAGTTTGAATGATCATTACATTATTGGTATTAATTCCCACTTGCAATTTAGGCACAGAGACGATGGTTATATCCAAAGAAGATGATGACAGTGATCAGTTGTTGATCTGCAGACTTGTCACTATTTTCTGCAGCTATTGAGTATTGTATATAAATTCTGTATAATAATTATATGATAATATATGATTTAAAAACTTTTTTTTTTTTTTAGTATCATACTTTTCAGATGTTACAATCATAAGCATAGTATACACCTTTGGTATGCATTCAGTGTTTTCTGATACATATACATATATATATATATATATATATATATATATATCTTTTTTCTGTTATTTTTTCAGCATCACATCTCCAGCACCAGATTTCTTGCTTGACCTTTGCCCTCCCTCAGCCTTGTCTGGTGACACAGTTCGTCATGTCATTCAGGTGTACAACCTGTGACTTGACGCTCAAGTCAAGCCGGCAGTATGAGCGACACATGACAGGCAGATCACATGCCAAAAAACTGAAGGAGATAGCTTCCAGTGGACAAGGTCTGTATGGTTTGAATTGGTAACACTGATAACAGTTTAACACCATTAAAAAGATAAGATAGAATAAACTTCATTTTCTCATGATATGGTCTGCAGCAGAGATCAGAAATGGTATCGAATGTTAAAATCTGCCATTAAAACATGTCCATAATCATAAGCAAGCACTAATCATGAATATGAACAGTTTGCTTTGTTCACTTGAAAATGTCTTTTTTTTTTCAGCTGACAGATAGCTTTTAGATAGCTTTT
Organism: Babylonia areolata; assembly: GCF_041734735.1. Classification (NCBI taxonomy): domain Eukaryota; kingdom Metazoa; phylum Mollusca; class Gastropoda; order Neogastropoda; family Buccinidae; genus Babylonia; species Babylonia areolata. Next base: position 23,397,133 of record NC_134895.1, read on the forward strand.
ACCTACTATTACCTGAGAATGAAAAGTGAAAAAATGATTTGGAATATTCAGTCTTCACATTCCAATCTCACCTTCACCACTTCAGACAGGTTCACACACTCACAGTCACAGAAACGCATAAAGGCATACACTTAAGCATGGATAAAAATGCACACAAACATTCTCTCTCTCTCTCTCTCTCTCTCTCTCACATACACAAACACACACACACACACACACACACACACACACACACACACACACACACACACACACACACAGATATTTATGAATTCATAATATTTACAAACCATATCTGGTTTATCAGTTGTAAAAAAAAAAAAAAAAAAAAGAACAAAAAAACAAAGCAAAAAAAACACACCACATAAAACCAAAAACAAACAAAAAACAAAAAAAAACAGATAAAAAACAATAGCCGGCATCATAGTTACAGCAATGTGCACAGTAGCCAAGTGATTCAAGTACTGGAAGTGGAATTCTATTTCCATCCCACTGTCAGTGGTATGTTTCCAGTTTCCCAGTTGACATACACAAATGTAGTCCTGCTTGTGCCTTGACTGCTTAGGTATGTACATTAAAGATCCCGTGTACATTAAAGATCCCGTGTACATTAAAGATCCCATAATTGATATAAACATTCAGTGATTGGGGACAGAAGTTGTCAATATCAAGCCACTGACATTCAGTGATTGAGGACAGAAGTTGTCATTAACAAGCCACTGATATGTTCTGTCTGTTGCAGATTACACATGTGACAGGTCTGTGAATGATGTGAGCACAGACACTCAGAATCCATTGGCTGCTGTCATGAAGTCTCAGACAGACAGACACACAGGCTGTGGTCCAGGTATTAAAGCTGAACCAGTTGATAGCAGTGCAACAAGTGGTATGTTTCACCAGTTCCAGTCTGTAGTCAAAGGAGAAGGGGATGTGGACATCAACTGTGAACCCTGTACCTGTGTTAATGTATCTTCTTCACCAGTGAATCCATGGAATGTGAAGTCTCATTTTCAGTGTGAGAGATCAGAAGTTAAGTTTGATACCCAGACTGAATCTATCAGCCCAAACATTGACCAGGATGTCATGAAAACTGAACTAATGACAGCAAACATCATAAGTTATGCCATCAAGACTGAACCAGTCACAGAAAACATCAGCTGTGAGTGTGATGTCATCAAGTCTGAACCAGTCATAACAAACAGCAGCAGTGTCGTCATCAAGACTGAACCAGTCACAGAAAACATCAGCTGTGAGTGTGATGTCATCAAGACTGAACCAGTCATAACAAACAGCAGCAGTATTGTCATCAAGACTGAACCAGTCACAGAAAACATCAATAGTGTTGTCATCAAGACTGAACCAGTCCCAGGAAACATCAGCTGTGAGTGTGATGTCATCAAGACTGAACCAGTCATAACAAACAGCAGCAGTGTTGTCATCAAGACTGAAACAGTCACAGAAAACATCAATAGTGTTGTCATCAAGACTGAACCAGTCACATTAAACATCAGCTGTGAGTGTGATGACATCAAGACTGAGCCAGTCATAACAAACAGCAGCAGTGTTGTCATCAAGACTGAACCAGTCCCAGAAAACATCAATAGTGTTGTCATCAAGACTGAACCAGTCGCAGAAAACATCAGCTGTGAGTGTGATGACATCAAGACTGAGCCAGTCATAACAAACAGCAGCAGTGTTGTCATCAAGACTGAACCAGTCACAGAAAACATCAGTAGTGTTGTCATCAACACTGAACCAGTCGCAGAAAACATCAGCTGTGAGTGTGATGTCATCAAGACTGAGCCAGTCATAACAAACAGCAGCAGTGTTGTCATCAAGACTGAACCAGTCACAGAAAACAATAGTAGTGTTGTCATCAACACTGAACCAGTCGCAGAAAACATCAGCTGTGAGTGTGATGTCATCAAGACTGAACCAGTCTTAACAAACACTGAACCAGAAAACATCAGCTGTGAGTGTGATGTCATCAACACTGAACCAGTCGCAGAAAACATCAGCTGTGAGTGTGATGACATCAAGACTGAACCAGTCATAACAAACAGCAGCAGTGTTGTCATCAAGACTGAACCAGTCCCAGAAAACATCAATAGTGTTGTCATCAACACTGAACCAGTCGCAGAAAACATCAGCTGTGAGTGTGATGACATCAAGACTGAGCCAGTCATAACAAACAGCAGCAGTGTTGTCATCAAGACTGAACCAGTCACAGAAAACAATAGTAGTGTTGTCATCAACACTGAACCAGTCGCAGAAAACATCAGCTGTGAGTGTGATGTCATCAAGACTGAACCAGTCATAACAAACAGCAGCAGTGTTGTCATCAAGACTGAACCAGTCACAGAAAACAATAGTAGTGTTGTCATCAACACTGAACCAGTCGCAGAAAACATCAGCTGTGAGTGTGATGTCATCAAGACTGAACCAGTCTTAACAAACACTGAACCAGAAAACATCAGCTGTGAGTGTGATGTCATCAACACTGAACCAGTCGCAGAAAACATCAGCTGTGAGTGTGATGACATCAAGACTGAGCCAGTCATAACAAACAGCAGCAGTGTTGTCATCAAGACTGAACCAGTCACAGAAAACATCAGTAGTGTTGTCATCAACACTGAACCAGTCGCAGAAAACATCAGCTGTGAGTGTGATGTCATCAAGACTGAACCAGTCATAACAAACAGCAGCAGTGTTGTCATCAAGACTGAACCAGTCACAGAAAACAATAGTAGTGTTGTCATCAACACTGAACCAGTCGCAGAAAACATCAGCTGTGAGTGTGATGTCATCAAGACTGAACCAGTCTTAACAAACACTGAACCAGAAAAAATCAGGTGTGAGTGTGATGTCATCAACACTGAACCAGTCGCAGAAAACATCAGCTGTGAGTGTGATGACATCAAGACTGAGCCAGTCATAACAAACAGCAGCAGTGTTGTCATCAAGACTGAACCAGTCCCAGAAAACATCAATAGTGTTGTCATCAACACTGAACCAGTCGCAGAAAACATCAGCTGTGAGTGTGATGACATCAAGACTGAGCCAGTCATAACAAACAGCAGCAGTGTTGTCATCAAGACTGAACCAGTCCCAGAAAACATCAGTAGTGTTGTCATCAACACTGAACCAGTCGCAGAAAACATCAGCTGTGAGTGTGATGTCATCAAGACTGAACCAGTCATAACAAACAGCAGCAGTGTTGTCATCAAGACTGAACCAGTCACAGAAAACAATAGTAGTGTTGTCATCAACACTGAACCAGTCGCAGAAAACATCAGCTGTGAGTGTGATGTCATCAAGACTGAACCAGTCTTAACGAACACTGAAACAGAAAACATCAGCTGTGAGTGTGATGTCATCAACACTGAACCAGTCGCAGAAAACATCAGCTGTGAGTGTGATGACATCAAGACTGAGCCAGTCATAACAAACAGCAGCAGTGTTGTCATCAAGACTGAACCAGTCCCAGAAAACATCAATAGTGTTGTCATCAACACTGAACCAGTCGCAGAAAACATCAGCTGTGAGTGTGATGACATCAAGACTGAGCCAGTCATAACAAACAGCAGCAGTGTTGTCATCAAGACTGAACCAGTCCCAGAAAACATCAGTAGTGTTGTCATCAACACTGAACCAGTCGCAGAAAACATCAGCTGTGAGTGTGATGTCATCAAGACTGAACCAGTCATAACAAACAGCAGCAGTGTTGTCATCAAGACTGAACCAGTCACAGAAAACAATAGTAGTGTTGTCATCAACACTGAACCAGTCGCAGAAAACATCAGCTGTGAGTGTGATGTCATCAAGACTGAACCAGTCTTAACGAACACTGAAACAGAAAACATCAGCTGTGAGTGTGATGTCATCAACACTGAACCAGTCGCAGAAAACATCAGCTGTGAGTGTGATGACATCAAGACTGAGCCAGTCATAACAAACAGCAGCAGTGTTGTCATCAAGACTGAACCAGTCACAGAAAACATCAGTAGTGTTGTCATCAACACTGAACCAGTCGCAGAAAACATCAGCTGTGAGTGTGATGTCATCAAGGCTGAGCCAGTCATAACAAACAGCAGCAGTGTTGTCATCAAGACTGAACCAGTCCCAGAAAACATCAGTAGTGTTGTCATCAACACTGAACCAGTCGCAGAAAACATCAGCTGTGAGTGTGATGTCATCAAGACTGAGCCAGTCATAATAAACAGCAGCAGTGTCGTCATCAAGACTGAACCAGTCACAGAAAACATCAGCTGTGAGTGTGATGTCATCAAGACTGAACCAGTCATAACAAACAGCAGCTGTGAGTGTGATGTCATCAAGACTGAACCAGTCACAGAAAACACCAGCTGTGAGTGTGATGTCATCAAGACTGAACCAGTCATAAAAAACAGCAGCAGTGTCGTCATCAAGACTGAACCAGTCCCAGAAAACATCAATAGTGTTGTCATCAAGACTGAACCAGTCACAGAAAACATCAGCTGTGAGTGTGATGTCATCAAGACTGAACCAGTCAGAGAAAACACCAGCTGTGAGTGTGATGTCATCAAGACTGAACCACTCATAACAAACAGCAGCAGTGTTGTCATCAAGACTGAAGCAGTCACAGCAAACGCCAGCACTGATATGCAGACTGAAGCAGTGACAGACATCATGATGACAGTGACATGTGATGCAGTCAGATCTGAATCCGCCTCCAGCAGGGATGAAGACGACAGCAGACCAGCAGGTGATAACCAGGTGGGTGAAAACGTTGATGTGGGGTACTTCAGATTTCTTCAGCAAGAAATGTTGAAGGAAACGTTTCTTCCTTTACTTCCATCACATGTTCTTTTCTAGGGCAGTGGTAGTGTCATTGTTCAGAAATGTGACTATTTTTATGCTTCGTTTCCTTGTGGGTCAGGAAAATAAAGGGGGAAAAACAACTCTCTAGGCCAGGAAATTTAGATTAAAATTTGTGTTAGGTCAAAATGTGTGCAACAAAACAGTTCTTTTTACGATAAAATAGAATAAATCATAATGATCACACTGATATAAAGTTGACCACTGTAGTGGGCCGGGAACATAATTAGATTTTGAATTTTAATGTCAGTGTGGTTTTATTGTTTCTGCCTGTGTGAGAGCGCCTTACAGAGAGTCGCAACGCAAGAGCAGGTGAAGTTACGTAAGCGCGATTTGTTGGTCATCAGAGGAAAGTGTGTAGCGCGGTACAGTACATGTGACTGACTACTGCCGCACTGATGCTGATCTGTGGGCAGGACACTCGACAGGCAAAAGATACTGTACAGAGAGCTAGTAAGATAGATCTTTGGGGCCAAAAGGAAACAAACATTTTCAGTTTCATGTATTTTATACTAAATCGGTAGAAGACGCAAATTTGCTTTTATGAATGTTTTCCAGTTTCAGCACGAGATCATTTAGTTCTGAAGTACAATTTTGTTGACATTTTATGCAATGCACAACTTGGAAATACTTGAGGCTCTGCTTATTAACATGTAGAATATAAAAAATATCCAAATATGTGTTAACCAGGTTTGTTTGAATGAACATTGTGGGAGCACTGTCCAGACAATTAATTTGGAAAGTATGGAAGGCAGATGATGGCCAAATCGACCAACATCATGTCTCAAGTGATGTGAAAAGAATGGTATGAAATACATATTTTTCTTTAGAAATGAACCAATATTTGCAAATGTGACTCATGAACCCTGGCGAAGTATACGTCAATTTAGTGTGGGATACAAGTAATAATAATGATATTGATATCAATAATGATGATAAATCATGTATTTTTTATTAATGATTAATTAGAAAAATCCACTTGATAGGAAAAACAAAACAAAACAAACAAACAAGAGAGGCAAGGCCTTCAAGACTCACTTGTGATATACAGGCTTTTTATGTATTGAGTATAATTTCAAAATGTAATGTTTAAGATGAGAAAGATCAGTTTAAAGCAAATTAAGTCCCCTAGCATTAATTACAGAGTAATTTCCCTTTTTTACTATCTGCACCAAAACGTTTGCAAAATAAATAAAACTTCCATGCTTAGCAAAAGAAGTTCCTGTTTGAACAAAAAATGATAATAATGACTGCTCTTGTTGTTGGGTCAGACTATCAGATCAAAGTGCCAAGTTTAGAGAATACAAAAAATATAAATATAACAGTAAATGCAGTTTGCATATAATTAGGCTTCTTTTTTTTTTCTTTTTTTGTGTGCCCATCCCAGAGGTGCAATATTGTTTTAAACAAGATGACCGGAAAGAACTGAATTTTTTCTATTTTTATGCCTAATTTGGTGTCAACTGACAAAGTATGTGCAGAGAAAATGTCAATGTTAAAGTTTACCACGGACACACAGACACACACACACACACACACACACACACACACACACACACAGACAACCGAACACCGGGTTAAAACATAGACTCACTTTGTTTACACAAGTGAGTCAAAAAACTGCAGGCAGGAAAAAATATTTTTAAAAAAGAAGAAAAAAAGGGTGGCGCTGTCAGTGTAGCGACGCGCTCTCCCTGGGGAGAGCAACCCGAATTTCACACAGAGAAATCTGTTGTGACAAAAAAGAGTAATACAATACAATACCTTTCCACAAATTGCAGACATTCGGATTTCCCATTATGATGATTTGATAATGTTGAATATCAGGGCCATTTGGAAGACATTATGTTTTGCATTTTCCTTTTATTCCTAATCCATAATTCACATGTTCAATTCAGTATTACATGTGAGTTTTTGAGGGTCTTACTTTTTTCTCTCTTTTTTTGTTTGTTTGTTATTATAGTTTTTATACCTCAAGGCTTTTTTAAAATTTTATTAGTGTATTTGCTGTGTTTGTCCTACTGCTAACAGTGGTATCATTATTGATATTATCATTTCAGAAACAAGTGGAACTACAGTCTTCAGTCACTACCAAGACAACACCTCAGCTGTCAAAGTCTGAAACAAACAGAACTCCACTACTCAAGTCTGCCAACACTTCGAGGAACGATAGCAACATGGACATTGGAAGAAATGTTGCTGGCCTTGTTGCCAGGAAAGCTGTGAAGAGAAAGATCACCAAAACTGGTGATAACACGGACAAGGAAACACAGGAGAAAAAGAGCAGGGGCCATGCTTGTGATGTGTGCAAAAAAGCTTTTACCCATTCAGGTCAGCTTCAGAGACACAAGTTGATTCACACTGGACAGAAACCATTTGTGTGTGACTTGTGCAATATGGCTTTTACTCGGGCTGAAAATTTGAAGAGACACAAGTTGATTCATACGAGTCATAAACGGTTTGTGTGTGACATGTGCAATAAGGCTTTCACTTTGGCTGATAACTTGAAAGCACACAAGTTGATTCATACTGATAATATACCGTTTGTGTGTGATGTATGTAATCAGGCTTTTCCTAATGCTGGTACTTTGAAGAAACACAAGTTGATTCATGCCAGTCAAAAACGGTTTCTGTGTAATGTATGCAATACAGCTTTTACTCGGGCTGAAAATTTGAAGAGACACAAGTTGATTCATACGAGTCATAAACGGTTTGTGTGTGACATGTGCAATAAGGCTTTCACTTTGGCTGATAACTTGAAAGCACACAAGTTGATTCATACTGATAATATACCGTTTGTGTGTGATGTATGTAATCAGGCTTTTCCTAATGCTGGTACTTTGAAGAAACACAAGTTGATTCATGCCAGTCAAAAACGGTTTCTGTGTAATGTATGCAATACAGCTTTTACTCGGGCTGATAACTTGAAGAGACACAAGTTTATTCATACTGGTCGTAAACCATTTGTGTGTGATGTATGCAATAAGGCTTTCACTCAGGCTGGTACCTTGAAAAGACACAAGTTGACTCATACTGGTCATAAACCATTTGCGTGTGATGTATGCAATAAGGCTTTTACTGATGTTGGTAACATGAAGAGACACAAGTTGATTCATACCAGTCGTAAACAGTTTGTGTGTGATGTATGCAATAAGGCTTTTACTTCGGCTGCTGATTTGAAGAAACACAAGCTGATTCATACCAATCATAAGCCATTTGTGTGTGATGTGTGCAGTAAGGCTTTTACTGATGTTGGTAACCTGAACAGACACAAGCTGATTCATACCAGGCAAAAACGGTTTCGGTGTGACATGTCCAATAAGGCTTTTACTCGGGCTGATAACTTGAAAGCACACAAGTTGATTCAGACTGATCATAAACAGTTTGTGTGTGACATATGCAATAAGGCTTTTCCTAATGCTGGTACTTTGAAGAAACACAAGTTGATTCATACCAGTCAAAAACGGTTTCTGTGTGATATATGCAATACGGCTTTTACTCGGGCTGATAACTTGAAAAGACACAAGTTGATTCATACTGGTCATAAACCATTTGTGTGTGATGTATGCAACAAAGCTTTTACTAAGGCTGGTACCTTGAAGGCACACAAGTTGATTCATGTTGGTCATTAACCATTTGTGTGTAATGTATGCAACAAGGCTTTTACTGAGGCTGGTACCTTGAAGAGACACAAGTTGATTCATACTGGTCATAAACCATTTGTATGTGATGTATGCAACAAGGCTTTTACTGAGGCTGGTACCTTGAAAAAACACAAGTTGATTCATACTAGTCATGAATAGTTTGTATATGACATGTGCAATAAGGCTTTTACTTGGGCTGATAAACTGAAGGCCCACAAGTTGATTCATGTTGGTCATAAACCATTTGTGTGTGATGTATGCAATAAGGGTTGTTTTGTTTTTGTTTTTTTTTGTTTTTTTTTTACAAAGGCTCATACCTTGAAGAAACACAAGTTGATTCATACTGGTCTATAAACAGTTTGTGTGACGTGTGCAGTAAGGCTTTTACTCAGGCTGGTGTTTGAAGAGACACAAACTGATTCATACTGGTGATAGTGCATTTGTGTATGATGAGTACAGAAAATGAGTTAGGCTTTAACTTATTCTGGTCAGTTTAAGAGACACAATAAGATCTTCTCTGGTCATTTGAACAGACGCATACACAAATTACACCAGTTTAAAAGAGTACACAGTGTAACCTGTCCTCAATGATAATGTAATTATGATAATAGTTTATTTCTATTGCGCCTTTCAGTGAAATACAGTAATACTCAAAGCACATTACATAGTAAAATATAACAAAAACACATTTTACAAATGAATCACAACCACAGGTAAAAGTTTCTAAAGCCATCCCATGCAGACAAGGCACAGTCACTTTAAGCAAACAGTGAACCAGAGAAAAACATTATCATCAACGCAATCATAATAGTTTATTATTTATTATTCATACCGGGCACCTAAGTGCGCACAGTGACATGAATACACACACACACACACACACACACACACACACACACACACACACACATGCACACACACAGATGTATTTTATATATATCATGTGTGTGTGTGCATTGTATACAGGTATACAGCTTTCACACACACGCATGCACACACACATATAAGGGTTATTCCAAAAACAAGAAATTAAACAAAAGAAAGGATTGAAAGACAGAAATGAAGACTGACATGTACCCACCGCTTCATCAAGGAATGCAAAGAGAAGATAAACACAAAGATCTTCAGTCAAAATCTCTGTCATTCAACACCGGGAAAGGTGGCCACTCACATTTTTCTTCTTCGTTCGTAGGCTGCAACACCCATGTTCACTCATAATGTCATATGCACACGAGTGGGCTTTAAAGTGTTTGGTCGTTTTTACCCTACCATGTAAGCAGCCATACTCCGTTTTCGAGAGTGTGCATGTTGGGTATGTTCTTGTTTCCATAACCCACCGAACGCTGACATGGATCACAGAATCTTTAACGTGCGTATTTGATCTTCTGCTTGTGTATACACATGAAGGGGGTTCAGGCACTAGCAGGTCTGCACATACGTTGACCTGGGAGATCAGAAAAATCTCCACCCTTTACCCACCAGGCACCATCACCGAGATTCGAACCTGGGACCTCGCAGATTGAAAGTCCAACGCTTTAACCACTCGGCTATTGTGCCCGTCGGACTTTCAATCTGAGGGTCCTGGGTTTGAAACTTGGTGGTGCCTGGTGGGTAAAGGGTGGAGATTTTTCCAATCTTTCAGGTCAACATATGTGCAGACCTGCCAGTGCCTGAACCTCCTTCGTGTGAAAACGCGTGCAGTAGATCAAATACACACGTTAAAGATCCTGTAGTCCATGTCAGTGTTAGGTGGGTTATGGAAACAAGAACATATCCGGCATGCACACCCCCAAAAACGGACTATGGCTGCCTGCATGGCACTTAACAGTTGGCATCTCTGGAAATTTTACCCATGCAGTGACCGCTCTCCCCTGTGGGGATGCCAGGGGTCTTTCAGTATAAAGAGCATCCCCACCTTCTGGAAATTCTGTGCAAGAAATTTCCTCTTTCCTATTGCTCTCTTTGCCTCTGCCTTTTTTCTATCCTTCACTGTTGTCTCCTTTTTCTGCCTTCCCAGTTCATTCCCCTTTCTGTTTTTCAAGCAAGCCTTTACACTTTTTTCTCTTTTCCGCAGTCTCTGGTGTACTATCTGTGCTGTTTTGCTCTGTCGAGTAGGAAGTTAAATTGTAAACACTGGGATGGGCACTAGCTGTGTGTGGTGCGGGAGGGGGAGGGGTGCTGTTCATATGTGCAGTTTGTTGCATTGTCTTGATATATGTATTTTTTCATGTGCAGAGGTATGCTATCATGCACTATAGACTATTGTACATGTATTGTTTCATGTAAGGCAATGAGAGCCCAGTATATGGGGAGTTTGCCCCATTTTAGTACTGTCTTTTGTTATCATTATTATTATCATCATTATTGTTAATTAACCGGTGAAATAATAGGCTTCAGAGCACCAGTGTTTGGCTCTGCCTCAGAAAAATAGCCATTTCTGTTTGTGCTGTCAATTCTCTTTCTAGTTTTTCATTGCAGGAAGGTTAACATTACAAGGTTTTTGGTTTTCCTTGGTCTTATTATTGCATTTGATCTGTTGTGTGGCTTTGTGTTTGTGTAGCAATTTAACCTTTCACATGTTTTTGTGACATTAAAAAATTCAATTGCCTTCACAATGTTTTTGTGTGTGCATCAGTGTGTATTTGCATATGTGTGTGTGTGTGTGTGTGTGTGTGTGTACACATGTGTAGAGAGGGGCATAAGGATACAAAACATATGTGAGTGAAAGTTGATAAAACCTAACCTACATAATACATAGACATAATAATTCGCAGTTAACAATAACAACAACAACAAAAACTATTGAAAAAAGATGTAATTAGCTCAGGCTTCATATGTAATTGAATGGCACTCGGACACACAAACGCACACATGGCGCACGCGCACACACACACACACCTGGCATGCACACACAGACACTCTGTACAAAGTACCTAAACCGTCAACAACAACAAAAAAATGTATTTTGCATATTGTAGAATTGTACTCTGCATATATACACCAAAGGTGATGAAACTGACAGATTTTCCACATGAATGAACTCCGTTTGCTGTCTGCATGATGCTCAATCAACATCAGACTGGGGAGGGGAAGAAAGAAAAAAGTCGTCAACATTGGCAGCATGCTATCTTTTCCGGCTGATTTATCTTAGATCTCCATCCCACTCAACCGGTATTGAATGTGTAACCCATGAAAGAAGCGCCTAGATATGCCAGTAAATTTGGTGACAGCAACGTTCACACTCATAGATAAATAAATGAATAAATAAATGAATAAAAGGTAAACAAACAGATTCACCCCCACCCCAACCCCAGCCCCGCCAAAAAAACAACATCAAAACAAAACACAGACACAGACACACACACACACACACAAAGAACAACAACCAAAAACAAAACAAAACAACACCTCCACCAACAAAAAAACCCAACAAACAAAGCAGCAAACAAAGCAACAACAACAAAGAATCAAATGAATCTAAGAGCACACACTTGCACTTGCAAAAATGTGAATAATGGTCAAAGTTATGACCGCTGAACATTAATGCAAGAGGAAGAAGAAGAATATTTCCACAAAAATAATATTATCCAATGAGAAACAAGAGAGGCAAGGCCTTCAAGACTCATTTGTGATAAACTAAGTCCCCTAGCATTAATTACAGAGTAATTTCCCTTGTTTACTATCTGCACCAAAACGTAAAAATTCCATGCTTAGCAAAAGAAGTTCCTGTTTGAACAAAAAATGATAATAATGACTCCTCTTGTTGTTGTGTCAGAATAAGAGGTCAAAGTGCCAAGTTTAGAGAATACAAAAAATATAAATATAACAGTAAATGCAGTTTGCATATAATTAGGCTTTTTTTTGTTTTTGTTTTTTTTGTTTTTGTGCCCATCCCAGAGGTGCAATATTGTTTTAAACAAGATAACTGAAAGAACTGAATTTTTCCTATTTTTATGCCAAATTTGGTGTCAACTGACAAAGTATTTACAGAGAAAATGTCAATGTTAAAGTTTACCACGGACACACACACACACACACACACACACACACAGACAACCGAACACCGTGTTAAAACATAAACTCACTTTGTTTACACAAGTGAGTCAAAAATTACACGCTAGTTTCTAAGTGCGGAATTGAATTGTTGAAAAAAAGATGGCGGCAGTCGACTGCGAAAGTTCTGTTGGACTTTGCTAACTTTGAAAACAAACTTTAAGACCTCCACTTAACGACAGCCACACTTATTTGACACAGCGTATTCACAGAGTGTGTGGGCGGACGTCCATTGCAGATGTTGCAGTTGCTTTAGCGTATGTATTTTGTGCAAAGAAGCGATTTACCATGCCGCCAAAACCAGCGCTGAAAGTAGCCTCGAAAGGGCATCCAGCTAAACACGCTGCAAAACATACACCGAAACCAGCAGGGGGTAAGACACCCGTGGCCAAAAAAGCATCAGGAACGAGTGTGCCAGGTTAACAAGAGCACTGTGCCTCTCATTGTCTGTAACACACACTTCCGCAATGTAGTAACTTCAACAATTAAATCAGACAAATCAAACTTAAACACCCTAGAAGCTCTGACTGAATTTTGCAAATCTAAACATATTTCATCCACCTTAGATATGACTTTAGTATGTGCCCATGAAGTCTATAATGCTCTCATCCATTCAAAACAAAAGGGTACCAGAGGTCTCGATGGCACAGACGGGAAAATATTAACACTTTCAGCCCCTGTTATTGCAGAACACCTTACGTATATAATTTATGCATTACAAAAAATCAAATTCCCAAATCGCTTAAAATTGCTAAAGTTATTCCTATTTTCAAAAATGGCGATCGTTGTGAACCTTCAAACTATCGACAAATCTCTATTTTGTCAGTTTTATCTATGCCTTTGGAATACCACATTAATAAACATATTCTGCATCATTTTAATTATTTTAAACTGTTTCATCCAAACCAGTCTGGATTTAGAGCTTGTCATTCATGTCACGGCTGTTTGTGACTGACCGGTTTTGTCCACAGAAGACAACTTTTATACAGGTGTTTACTTCCGTGCCTTCGTTTGATTGGTCACTTTACTTCCATGCTTTCTGACCCTTTTGTTGACTAACATCCCGGCAGGCATTGGGAGTGGGGAGGGGGGTGGTGGTGAGTAGCTGTTTGATATCTTTGTGTATCGGCTTAAAGAAAAGTAGACAGGGCCAGATGGTTTGTCAACATCGAGTTATCCCGGGGTGGTGATTGCCACTTGACACCCTTATCTGGGAGGTTTAGTACATGGCTATTCAACTTGGTACACACTTAAAGTTAATCTAATTACAGATTCTTTTGTCTGTCTGTCTGTCTCTCGCTTTCTTTTCTCTGTCTCTCTTGCTTTCATTTTACTTTTCTTTCTTATGTTTACCCATTTCCTTCTTTGTTCTTTTTGTCTCTACCTGTTTTCTTTCTTTCTGTCTGTCTGTCTGTCCCCCCCCGACCCCCTCTCTCTCTCTCTCTCTCTCTCTTCAACCTTTTTCATTGTCCTGAATTTCGTCACACGTGACTTGAAGATTTTGAATGCCCGGGAATGAACTAATACTGAGCTGCTTCTGCTTTGTTTACCACAGCAATGCTTTGGTTTTATCTAAAGATACATGTCTTGAAGTAATGTTTACAGGACTGAGTTCTGTAGATTAACTGACAAACAGTTAGTATTGATTTATGGACAGTCATTGTTTATGTACTGATTGCAAGCTATCAGACAAGTTCAAACAAGAGATTACAAATGTAAACAAAAAATGTGACACTCGTGGTAGCCAGAACTAAACGACGCCACTCAATCGACTGTGGAATAAGCATGATTACTTCTGCCTTTCTTCTTTAAAAAAAAATCTACATTAATTATTTCTTTATTTCCATATGTCTGTCTCTCTATCTATGTGTCTGTCTTATCTTTCTTTCGCTTTTTTCTCTTTTTTTGTTGTTGTTCCCTTTCATTTTTCTTTTTTACTTTCTTTCTTGGTCTATCAGTCTTTCTTTCTTTTTTCTCTCTCTTTTTCCCTCTCTCTCTTTCTCCCTTTGTGTCTCTTTCTCTGTCTCTTTCTCTCCCCCTTTCTTTTGTTCTTTCGGGTGAAGACGCCCTTACACCCTGCGTCACGAGTTGATCATCACGGAGAGTCCTGTTTCACAGTCAAGCTAACCTTTCTTGTGTGTGTGTGTGTGTGTGTGTGTGTGTGTGTGTGTGTGTGTGTATGTGTGTTTCTACCTCGCGGCGAAGACCGCTTTACACTCCACGTCACCAGTGAAGTGTTAATTAAGGAGAGTCCTATTGAGAGACTGCTAAGCTCTGTGTGTGTGTGTGTGTGTGTGTGTGTGTGTGTGTGTTTCTATCTCGCGGCAAAGAACCATGTCACCAGTGAAGTGTTAATGAGAGTCCTATTGAGAGACTGCTGACCTGTGTGTGTGTGTGTGTGTGTGTGTGTGTGTGTGTGAGAGAGAGAGAGAGAGAGAGAGAGAGAGAGCATGTGTTTCTATCTCGCGGCAAAGACCTGTGTCACCAGTGAAGCGTCACAGAGCGTCTTGGTGAGATACACTGCTAACCTTTCTTCTGTGTGTGCATGCGTGCGTGCTTTTGTGTGCGTGTGTGTGTGTGTGTGTGTGGGGGGGGGGGGGGGGAAGACTGCCAGTGTCCATGATGTGAGGAACAGAAGCCTAGTGGCCACGTCAATTACCTGACACAGAGTCAACTGCCCCAGGGTGGCGGCTGTCGTTTTACAACCCTGTTCTGGAGACCAGATGTTTATTACACGGCTCTCACATAAAGCTACTTTGTTTTCTGTCTGTCTGTCTGTCTGTCTTTCTTACATTCACCCTTTATTTATTTCTTTACTTCTGTTTTATGTCTGTGTTATCTTTCTTCTAGTCTGCCTGCCTCTTTTAGCCATTCTTTCTTTATTTGTGTGCTTCTGTCCCGTGTCTATCTTCTAATTTTCTGTATGTGTCTGTCTCTGTTTCTATCCGTCTTGGTCTGTGTGTTTCTGTCTGTCTCTCTCTCTCTCTCTCTCTCTCTCTCTCTCTCTCTCTCTCTCTACCCTCCTCTCTCTCTCTCACTCTACTATCCATCTGTCAATCTGTGTGTGTGTGTGTGTGTGTGTGTGTGTGTGTGTGTGTGTGTGTGTGTGTGTTCTTTATAATATCTGTCCTTCTGCGCGAAGATCTTTTTTTTTTCCTCCTCCCCCTTTCTCCCCTTTCCGTTAAATGTATGTGTACTATTGTAACTGATGTAGATTAGCACGGACAGATTGGAAGAATAGGCCATGCCTAAAAATCTTAATCTTTGAATTATAAAAAAAGTTTGGAGTTCTGTGTGTGTGTGTGTGTGTGTGTGTGTGTGTGTGGTGTGTGTGTGTGTGTGTGTGTGTGTGTGTGTGTGTGTGTGTGTGTGACGGAGTAGAGAGTCTCGTGTCAATTACCTGACAGAGTAGAGTGTCTCTTGTCAATTACCTGACGGAGTAGAGAGTCTCGTGTCAATTACCTGACGGAGTAGAGAGTCTCGTGTCAATTACCTGACGGAGTAGAGAGTTTCGTGTCAATTACCTGACGGAGAAGCTGCTAAAGCAAATAGGCGTTTGAAAGATCCTTTTAACATGTAGAACAATTTGGCAAATTTTCAAGACTTTTTATGAATCCACAAAAAACACAAGCTATATGGTTAGGAAATTAGAAAAAAAAATCAGAAACAAATATATGCTACATTTAAACATTAAATGGCATCCAGAACGATTTAAGATATTAGGAATATGGTTTACGAACGACGTGAAAGATTGTGAAAAGATAAATTATGCAGAGAAACTCTGAACTGAAGGCCTTATTCAAAATATGGATAAAAAGAAATATTACACGTATTGGACGTATCGCTGTCTTAGAATCTCTCGTCTCATCCAAACATTCACCTGTGGATCTACCTTCCGAATCTTCCCGATGATTTTATTAATAACAGCCAAAAAATGTGTTTATATGGAATGGCAAACGAGACACAGCAAGTAGAAAAACAGCAACAAAAATCGTTAAAGAAGGTGATTTAAACATATCACATAAAAATTAAAAAAAGTATATTGAAGCATTAAAACTCACTTGGCTAAGAAAATTCAAAATTTCAAAGCATAAATGGAAAAACATTGCAACTGAAACTTTCCCATTTTTCACTGAGTTAGAAAGATATGGACCCATGTATGCATTGCGGATAATATTTTATGTAACAATAATATAATTGTTGATGGTTTCTTTTCTGTCCACGAGAATATCAACTGAGGATGAGGAGAACTGTTCTTCTCTCAGTCTGTCAGTCAAAGAGCAAATATTTTCGTAAAGTTTTCACTTTGCCTTTGTGTATTGCCATCAGTGATTTATAGTCATACGGTCAGTTTTGGGAACCATATGGAGAAACCAATGCACGTGTGTCGGTGACTGAGAAAGGAAACCTGTCAAACATTATCACAATACTATGTACTGATAGTGTGCATGGTCACCTGTGCATAGTAACAATGACCATTTGCCAATGCTTTGAAATGTTCAGGAACACGCATTACAAGATTTCTGTTGTCGTTGCTGTTTGCTCACGTGGTTTGTGTATACGTCCATATGTTTGTGTGCACGCTCTCTCTCTCTCTCTCTCTGAAAGCTTTTCCATTGTTTAAGATTTTCAGTGTCACACGTGAAGATTTTGAACAGCTCTTTGACCTTGCACGGGAAATGATCATGAGCTGCTTCTGATCTGTTGACAACAGCGTTTCTAGGTATCATAGTCATACGGCAGAATTATCAGATACTGCTTCGGTGTTATCTAATCTGTCATGAAATACTATTAAGGACTGAGCTCTGTAGATGAATTGGCCAACAGAAAATGTTGGATTTCGAGGAATGTCACTGTTTATGTACATAATGAATGCTTATCAGACAACTTCAAACAAGAGATTGTTAATGTAAACATAAAGAATGTGGTAGTCAGAACTAAAAGACGCCACTGATAACTGTTCCCTGAGTTTTCATTTTCAGTTTCAGTTTCAGTAGCTCAAGGAAGCGTCACTGCGTTCGGACAAATCCATATGCGCTACACCACATCTGCCAAGCAGATGCCTGACCAGCAGCGTAATCCAACGCGCTTAGTCAGGCCTTGAGAAAAAAAAGAAAAAAAAGGTGAATAAATAATAGATAAGCGTACATAAATAAGTAAATAAATAAATAAATACAATATAAAAAGGTAGTAGTAACCATAATAATAATAAAAAATAAATAAATAAATAAGACAACAATGATGATAAATAAGCAACTGAATGTAAAACATGAAGACACACATTCACACATACACCCACACATGCATAACAGATATGCACCAAACACGCAAACATGTTCCCTGAACGAAACGAAACAAATTGTATTCCATAAAGATTGTGGTCAAACCATTGTTACTTCTTTTTTTTTCTCCTTTTTTATTTTGTACATACGGCCCTCTGGGTGAAAACATGATAATTAGAAATGCGTTTTAAAAATGACACATGCACAGAACATAGTTCATGTACAGGTTCGAAATAAGAAACAGATTATAAAAAGAAACCAGGATTTTCCACACACACACACACAACCAGAGAGAGAGAGAGAGGGGGGGGGGAACAGTAGAAATATCTGATTAATGCTGAATCATGATTAATGCATCTTTAGTTAAAGTGGTGTCGAATTTGAAAGATTCATAAAGAAATCATATACTTTTTATTTTGAATTCATAAAGTTCGCTTATTCATTTAAGAAATCAAGAATAGATTTATCATTTCATATATATATAAAAAAAAAAAAATTAAAAAAATCACGGAATAACTACGACTTGCTTTCACCCGACATGCCGGACATGAATTGGAATAATAATAATAATAATAATAATAATAATAATGGTATTTATATAGCGCTGGATCTTGTGCAGAGACAAATCAAAGCGCTTTCGCACCAGTCATTCACACGCATGCATGACTCTAAAACTGTAGAAACTAAAGACAAGGAAGGGCAGGCAAGGGAGGCTATTTTGGGAAGAGGTGGGTTTTAAGGCCAGATTTGAAAGAGCTGAGTGTGGAAACTTGACGAAGCGAAAAAGGAAGTTCATTCCACTCGCAAGGTCGAGAAACAGAGAAAGAACGGCGGCCAACAGTCGAGCGTTTGAATCTGGGTATGCGTAAACAGAGTGGATCCGAGGCCGATCGTAGTGAGCGAGATGGAGTGTAGAGGTGAAGGCAGCCGCAGAGATAGGAAGGGGCAGTGGAAGATTATGCCAGATTATTATAATTGGAAGATTATGCCAGTGTCGATAATCATTCAACGTGAACATTGTCACTAGAGAAGATAGGTTATCACTAGCAAGACAGGTGACAAACAGCAACGTCCTACATGTGGCATTGATTGCCCGTTGTCATGCTCATAAGCCGAGGATGGGAACACAGATTACGTTGCGGGGAGGAAGGCTGTAGATAAGTGGGATCAGGAAAGAGACACATGTGGAGTTGATCTTTTATGTGCACTTGTCATAGACTGTTAATTATCTCACACGTGAACAGATAAGTCAGTTTGGACAGAGGATTAAAGTCGTGCAGTCGAATGACCAATCACGTCAAAGTTCCGGTAACAGAGAATCCCCATAAAAGCTTCATCCACAAGGCATACGGCACACGGAGTAACTCTACGCCTACAGAGACCACCACTAAACCATCTGTTAACCAGACTGATCTGACAAACTGTCAGTTTTATTTCAGTTTTTTTTTCTTCGTCGATTGTGAAAAATCTGCGAAAGATGTCTTCCATACTCGAGGTGAAGACTTCCCTTTTCCAAGAATATGAAATGGTGAAGGTGATAGATCAAGGCTCTTTCGGGAAGGTATGTTCTCTCTTCATTTTTTACCACTACATCATTAACATGTTATTGTGTGCGGTAAACGTATCCAATTCTCGGTAGAAATTTGTGTCAAGTTGGAACAAGTCTAAAGCGAGAAAAAAAAGGTGTTAAAATTAGATGATTCGCAGAGTCGCGGTTATTGTGTGCGGTAAACGTATCTAATTCTCGGTAGAGATTTGTGTCAAGTTGGAAGAAGTCTAAAGCGAGAAAAAAAAAAGTGTTAAAATCAGATGATTAGCAGAGTCGCGGGAGTAATACAACTATTTTCTTCTTATTCTTTCTGTCTCTTGATTTTTCTTTTAAATTTTCCTTTTAGGATAAATGTACTGGAGGCACATGTGAACATTTCCAAGGGAAATAATGTCTCATGAAAGAAATGGCAAACACCTCTACGTTTCAGAGAGGGGAAAGGTTCGTGACGGTGGTGCTGAAAATTTCATAAACTTATTGACCTTTAAAAGCTTGAGAAAAAAAGGGGGTGGTGGGGGTGGGGGTGGGGGGGGGGGGGGGTTGGAAGAAAAAAAAGCGGAGTTCAAAAATTAAACGAGACACTTCTATAAGTTGAAGTTTGATCGGAGTTCTCTAAGAAGGATACACCGAAATAATTTACTCTCATGCTGACATCAGTGATATATAGACAGTTTTGAATCCCCGCTGGAGAAACAATTGCACGTGTGTAGATGGTTGAGATGTGCTAAAGACTGACGCATGTTGTATGGTAGTTTTTAAATGTTCAGGCATGTTAACCCTTTCATCGCCAGTCAATTCAGAGTGCAAATACCCTTGTGCTATAAACACAGAAAAGATGGTGTCTAAGAATAGCTGGGAATTCCATGACATACACATGACATACACATGTATATCTGTGAGTGCGGATTAGTCGTCTGACAGGCAGGCTCCTCAGCTGTCTCAAGTTTTTAGTTTCCTGTCCAGACTGGATTACTGCAATTCCACTCTTGCATGTTTACCATCTTCCTCCATCAACAGATTACAAAAAATTCAGAACAATGCTGCACGACTGGTTCTCGCCAAAAAGAAATCTGATCATGTTACGTTTCTTTTGAATCGGTTACACTGGCTTGCAATTGAGTCCCGCATTCACTATAAGTTAGCGACACTCGCCTTCAAACATTTTGACAAGTCTCTTCCATTGTCTCTCTCCTGTGTACTGGAAACTTGTGAACCGCACAGAACATTAAGATTCAGTTCTGGAAAACCTCTAAAAGTCCCCAGGACCAATATAGTCTGAAATGCGCTGGAAATAGGTATTTCAGAATTCAGATTCCTCAAGTGTGGAATTCTCTGTCTTCATCTCTTAGAAATGCCTCAGATCTTTATTCCTTTAAGTCAGCTATGAAAACTTAACTTTTCCGCAAGCATTTTTGTTCTGGGCAGAACGGTTAAACCAAAGTATGTTTTTTAGCAAGTATCTTTGTATCAGTGTTTTTGTAATCCTGTTTTAATGTATTGTGTACTTTATAGAGTTTGGTCTTAGATGTGATGTCACTTTTTTCTGTCTGGTTATTTTTAATCCTGTGTGTGTGTGTGTGTGTGTGTGTGTGTGTGTGTGTGCGTGCGTCTGTGTGTGTGTCTGTGTGTGTGTCTGTGTGTCTGTGTATGTGCCTGTCTGTCTGAATGTTGACATTGATAACACAGACTTTGTAATCCTGTTTTAATGCATTGTATATTCTATGGAGTTTGGTCATACCGAGGAAGGATTAAGTTCTAGGCGTTACAATAGTAATCTCTCTATCCATTAAAATGCTTTGAGAAGACACCGAGGAAGGATGTAGGTTTTAGACGTTACAATCTCTATCTCTCTGTCTCTATGACGCTGTCTGCCTGCCTGTCTCTCTGTCTGTCTCTGTCTCTCTGGATTTGAGTTCGCGCGCGCATTTGTGTATCGTGTCTGCGTCTGTGTGTGTGTGTATGTGTCTCTCTCTCTCTCTGCGCGCGCGCGCGCGTGTGCGTCAACGAATGTTTCATAGCGTTTCATGCCATGAATTTGACGAGCAGACACTGCCGGTTACCTATCAACGAAACATGTGAGGAAATGCATGAAAACAGTAAAAGCACGATTTAGTGACAGAACGTTTCTAGGAATTGCAATGTCTTATTTAGGATGAAAACGAAGGTCACTTGTAAAGTCATAAAACTACGCATGTACATCTTGAATTATGGGCCTTATTATCAATGAATAGGTAAATCAGTAGACAGATAGACGGTTAGACAGATGGATAGATAAATCAAAAGCTGTGATTCATATACACATAAAAAGGGGCAACTTGGGAGAGACAACTGACAACAGAGTTGAATTATACTTATAGGTTATGGATATTACAGAGAAAGCTTGTATTGGAAGTAAAAAATGAGTGATGAACAATGAAATACACTCTTTTATGAAAAGTCATTCTATTCATCATTTGCAGTTCAGCAGAACTCGTTTGTTCAGCCGAATGCACAACAGCACACCGTGTTTATGCGTACAGAACACGTGTTGTTTCTGTGCCGGGGACAGCAGTCTAAGATGGCACCTTCCGTTTCCGCCACATTTTTCTTATCACCAATGCTTCCGCACTCCCTCCAGATGTAAATGTATACCTCGGGTGTTGTTCGTTCGTTCGTTCTTTAGTTTAAAGTCTTTTCACTGTAAGTGATATTAGACGAACCTCAGGTGTATGAGTAACACATACTCACTCACAACTAGTGACATAGAGGCACAAGGGAAAAAATGGCGCTTTCAGTTGAGCTCCTTCAATAGATGGATTCAGGAACTGTGTTGTGGTTTTGGCAAAGAAGGATCTGACGTGTTGAAGTGAGTGTAAGAGAAAAGAGACTGAGAGAGGGGTACAGGTGTGGACCCAGTGTTACCCACAGCAGGGAGGGGGGAGACGGAGTGTGACCAGTGGGTGATGTTGTGTTGCAGGTGTACCAGATGAAGCACGGGGCCACTGGCAGGATGAGGGCGGTGAAGTTTGTCAGTGACGACTTCTCTCAGGTCAGAAGGGAAGCCAAACTACTAGCCATCCTGAATGAGGGCGACGTCGATGGCCTCGTGGGTAGGTTCCTGTCTCTTCTCTCAGCTCTCCCTTTTTGTGTGTGTTTGTTTTTGTTGCGCGCGTCGCGTGTGTGTGTGAGTGATGACTCTGGGTGTGTGTGTGGGGTTGTTTGTACGCATGTGTGTGTGTGTGTGTGTGTGGGGGGGGGGTGTTGGGTATGTGTGTGTGTGTGGGGGGGGAGGGGGGTGTTGGGTATGTGTGTGTAAACAGAAGACTGTACTTTACTCAGAATCGAAAGGTTCAACTTACTTGTATATTTGTGTGTGTGTGTGTGGGGGGGGGGGGGGGGGTGGGGGGGGGGGGGGGGTGGGGGGGGGGGGGGTTGTTGGTTATGTGTGTGCAAACAGAAGACTGTACTTAACTCAGAATCGAAAGGTTCAACTTACTTGTATATTTGTGTGTGTGTGGGTGGGGGGTTGGGGGTGGGGGGTGGGTATGTGTGTGTAAACAGAAGACTGTACTTTACTCAGAATCGAAAGGTTCAACTTACTTGTATATTTCGGTGGTTTCTCACAACCCTCCTCAGCAAAACCAACACAAAGTCTGGGGATGGACATGCTGTCAATGAACAAAGCTCACGGCTGCATTAAAGTTCCATGGCTATAGGCGCCCCACAGTGGTGTTGCAACAGATTGTCATGAATTAGAGGGTTCCAGGCCACTGTCTCGGTTGATTTAAACGGTTTATTTTACCTTGGATTCCAGAGATTGGTTTCTGTGCATAGCACCGATGTTCCGTCCAGGTCAATGCTGGGATTTTGTGACGTAAGATGCTCATAGAAAGCAGAGTCAAGGAACATCAAACTGAATGTGACTCTGCTACTTTCCATCAGCATCTTGCCATCAGCATCTATAACACTTTACCGAGGAATAGATAGATGTACGTTGTTTTTTGTTCTGTGTGCAGTAAAGTTCCACGGCTTGTACAGGGAGGAGACCCAACATTGTTTGGTCTTTGATAAGATGAAGGGCAACCTGGGGAACTGGCTGTGCGCTCTCCATCCTGTAGGATTGAACCTGGAAGCATTCAAAGTGATGGCCAATCGGATGCTGGCAGCATTCGAGTACATGGGGAGCAAGGGCATTCTGCACGGAGACATAAAACCCAACAACTTTCTCATGGGGTCTGATGATCCGAGCAGTTTAACAGTTTGCGACTTCGGACTGTCCAAGAAATTCCCCAGCGAGAACTACTTTTTGGTAAGTCTGCCTGCCTGGTCTCTTGCGTTGGTCGTTGTTGCAGAAACGTTGCTGTGAGTGGCATTGTGTGTGTTTGAAATGATCCAGAGAAACCTGGCTGAAAATAGCGTGAAATTTGCGTGAATTTGAGATGTACCAGAGCATGTATTTAAGATGTACCAGAGCATGTATTTGAGGTGTACCAGAGCATGTATTTGAGATGTACCAGAGCATGTATTTGCATATAAAATGGACTGGAGGAACCGTGCTGCAATACAACACTGAATTTCAGTTTTAGCGGGTAAAAATACTGTAATTACATTGTGTGTGCATTTTACATGTGCCAGGGAAACCTTGCTGTATACAGCTTTTTTCTTTTTTTTTCCTCTTTTTTTTCGTTTTCATTTTATTTTATTTTATTTTTTACGTACAGCACTGTTTGTGTAGTCAGTAGTAGAGGCGGGAGAAATGTTGCTGATTACAGCACTGTGTGTGTGTTTCGCTTCCAGTACTACCCCCGGAATCTGG
>NC_134895.1:23423812-23448812 GCF_041734735.1 Babylonia areolata
TCTAAATCTGGGACATGTTTACTTAGAATAAATGTCTTCACATGTTTCCAAATACTTTGATGTCATCATTTCAAAATCAGCAATGTGTGCGTATTGGTGGTGTTTTTGTTTTTTTTCCAATGTGGTGCATGTTTATTTAAAATAAATGTCTTAACTTATTTCCAAATACTTTGTGTTTGTCATTTTTAGTACCAGAGAGAGAGAGAGAAAGAGTGTGTGTGTATGTTGAGAATACAGTGATTTCAGTGTTCAAGATAAATGGGAGTGTTCAAGATAAATGGTGAGAATACTGTGATTTCAGTGTTCAAGATGAATTGTGAGAATACAATGATTTCAGTGTTCAAGATAAATGTTGAGAATACAGTGATTTCAGTGTTCAAGATCAACGGTGAAAATACAGTGGCGATCAGGATGAACATACTAGTGTTTTAATTGTGATAAAGATGTTCTTTTGATTGTGTGGACATGTGAAAATTATTATTTGAACGAAAAAATGGAAATCTCAGAAGTCAAATGTATCATTTAATTAAGCAATTTCTAGATTAGAGGTTTTAGCCAGCATTCGTGATATCAAAGTCGAAAAAAGTGCGGGTCCTGGCAAACCTGTTCATGAAATTTTGAAGTGTGCTGATGCCAGTGTTGTTTATTTTTTGTTGTTGTATATTTCAATAAGCTGTTTGATTTAGGTGTGTTTCCAAAGGAGTGGCCCAAATCCATTATCGTGCCAATCTATAAAAAAAAGAAAAAGAAAAAAAAAGAGATATATAAATCAGCCGAATAATTATCGTGACGTAGCTTTAACATGTATTGTAAGCAAAGTGTACACACACACATTTTAAAAGAAGGGACTTTCAAAATGGACACAAATGGAAGGAACATAAATGAAAAGCAAGCAGGATTCAGAGCAAACTATAGTCCTGTAGACTATATTTTCACCCTATACGCAATAGTACAAAAGTTTCTGGAGAGAAAAAATCTAAACTGTGTGATGCCGTTGTTATTTCAGAAGAGTTTGATTTTGTAAACAGAAATATTTTATGGGCAGTCCTAAGAAGAACTGGTGTGAAAGGAAATTTGTAAAAGGCTTTACCGGGTGTTTAAAAACACTGTGTTGGTGTGTGAGCGAGATAAGTGTTATCATTCAGACTAATTCGAATGTCCAATAGGTGTGAAACAAGGATGTCCCTTACTGTTCTCTTCCTTCATGAATGAATCAGCCACTGATCTGTCCAGAAATGGAAAACATGGTATTCACTTACTCTCTGGTACAGATGAAATATTCTTACCGTTGTGCGCTGACGATGTCAATCTGTTATCTGACTCTGTTATTTGGGCTTCAGAGACGTTTAACTCGATGGTCTGAAACAAGATGCAGATCGATTACATTACAGTGACTGTAAATCTTGACAAAACAGGCGCAACGGTCCTAAAGAAAAAAAGTTGGTTATTTGAGCGTCGGGGAAAGACGGTTATACGCGGATGAATAGGTTAAGATAACAAATTCATAGAAATATTTATGAATGATTTTTACAACTAAACTGAATATTAGTTATGCTCAGTCAATTGTCTGTAGTTATGCAAAGAAAGAAGTCAGAGAAATACCGAGGTCGCTGAGAAAATTAAACACAACTGATTTAAACCTGTTTTGGAAACTATTCGACACACAAATTGAACCAGTTCTGACTGACAAAGCAAACATATCAGTGTCTCTCTCCCTCTCCATCTCTCTCTCTCTTCCTTTTCACCTCAACCCCATCCCCACTCTTCCCCCGTACCCCTCACCCTGTTATACATCACCTTCCACACACCAACAACCACTTCACCTGGCTCCATCCTACCCCCATCCCCCGCCCCCCAGGCCCCTCACCCTGCTATACATCACCTTCCACCCACCAACAACCACTTCACCTGGCTCCATCCTACCCCCATCCCCCCATCCCCCAGGCCCCTCACCCTGTTATACATCACCTTCCACACACCAACAACCACTTCACCTGGCTCCATCCTACCCCCATCCCCGCCCCCCAGGCCCCTCACCCTGTTATACATCACCTTCCACCCACCAACAACCACTTCACCTGGCTCCATCCTACCCCCATCCCCCAGGCCCCTCACCCTGTTATACATCACCTTCCACACACCAACAACCACTTCACCTGGCTCCATCCTACCCCCATCCCCCGCCCCCCAGGCCCCTCACCCTGTTATACATCACCTTCCACCCACCAACAACCACTTCACCTGGCTCCATCCTACCCCCATCCCCCCATCCCCCAGGCCCCTCACCCTGTTATACATCACCTTCCACCCACCAACAACCACTTCACCTGGCTCCATCCTACCCCCATCCCCCGCCCCCCAGGCCCCTCACCCTGTTATACATCACCTTCTACACACCAACAACCACTTCACCTGGCTCCATCCTACCCCCATCCCCCCATCCCCCAGGCCCCTCACCCTGTTATACATCACCTTCCACACACCAACAACCACTTCACCTGGCTCCATCCTACCCCCATCCCCCGCCCCCCAGGCCCCTCACCCTGTTATACATCACCTTCCACCCACCAACAACCACTTCACCTGGCTCCATCCTACCCCCATCCCCTGCCCCCAGGCCCCTCACCCTGTTATACATCACCTTCCACACACCAACAACCACTTCACCTGGCTCCATCCTACCCCCATCCCCCCATCCCCCAGGCCCCTCACCCTGTTATACATCACCTTCCACACACCAACAACCACTTCACCTGGCTCCATCCTACCCCCATCCCCTGCCCCCAGGCCCCTCACCCTGTTATACATCACCTTCCACCCACCAACAACCACTTCACCTGGCTCCATCCTACCCCCATCCCCTGCCCCCAGGCCCCTCACCCTGTTATACATCACCTTCCACACACCAACAACCACTTCACCTGGCTCCATCCTACCCCCATCCCCCACCCCCCAGGCCCCTCACCTTGTCCAGTCCGTCTGTCTTCCTTTCTTTGTTTTCCTTTGCACTACCATTCACTACCCACTCCCATCCCCACCACCCTTACTAACCACCCCCCTCTCCCCTCCTCACTCCATTCGATTCGGCCTCTCACCCCCCACCCTACCCCCCCCCTCCTCCCCCACCACCCCCTCACCACAGCTCCCGACGGAGCCTCACCGCAATTCCGACGGATTTGAGGTGTAATACAGTGATTTCAGCTTAAAAAAAAAAAAGACCTAGGTGTGTGTGGTGATCTATTCGGGCTGTGTGTGAAGGATCACCCGATTCTATTCAGTGGTGTGCCAGTTTTTTTCCGATTTAAAAGGAAAAAAGAAAAAAAGAAGAAGCAAATATCTAAGTTAAATTCTTTTGCCGCACTCCACGCTGTGCTACGTGTGACGCTCCAGTGCTCTCGGTAACTAGGACAACAGACAGTGCGGATCAGCCTCCACTAGACACTTCCTGAGAGAGTTGAGCTCAACATGTAGTGTGCCTGTCTGAACCTCGGCAGACAGGCAGTTCGCAATGGGTTAGTGTGTGTTGGTGCGAGTGTGCTTAGAGATGCCAAAGGCTCAGTTAAACCTCCCCCATCCCATGTGTACATAGCACCACTTCACCAAAGGACAATGGAACTGGGTGAGGACCAAATGCCCTGAAGAGGCCACCTCCTCCAGTGAATCTCAACAAGTTGAAATGACCACCACGTCAGACTTTATCCAGAGGACTTATATTTGCTCACTGGCTGAAATTTTGGCATGGTCAGACCTCTTAGTGCACAGATTCCAGTGCTTAGGGAACACAGACAAAAACATCATAATCACTGAAAAATACTTTGATCAGAACGACAAACTGCTAGATAACCCTGAGAAACCCACTGCAGAAGATACAACGTGGCCATTCCAGTCTCTTCCAGAAAACATTAAAAAATTAACCCTACGTGCCTTTTTCAACAAACAAAAGGACATCACAATCACACTGTACCTGAAGAACAAGACAAACAGTGGAACGATACTGGTGCAGGGCAGAGGATGTCCGGAGTGGGCAGATAAAGAATTCCCGATCTTAGAGACAATAGTGAAAGACATGGTGGCATCGTCCGAAGGTCCGTGGCGTGAATCATTATTATCGGTGCCAATGCACTTGTGTGATGATGCCCCCACAGCGGAGCCACCACACGCGGAAGACACACCCAGTGACAGCACAGCCGTCAAACTGCCCCACAAAGGTAGTCCCACTAACAAGAGAAGGAGGCAGCGTCGCCAAGTCACAGTGTCTTCCCCAGTTAGTGGCCGAACCCGCACTCGTACCACACCAACTGCCTGTGTCACTCCATCAGTGTTAACTCACTCAGTACGGCCAGTCTTCTCTTCTCATCTGCACAGACCCCTCGGATGTCCAGTGGGTGTCTGAATGACCCAACCTTTAGCTTCCGTCGTCAGAATTGTGGTATTCTTTGTCAACATTCACCTCTTCTGTATAAGAGCCTTTCGCTTGCAATATTTTGATGATGGTAACTGGGGTGAAACGCTGTTAACGTTGTCTCTTTCGCCGTTCGTATGGAAAGAGTTAAACAGACTGACGCAACTGCAGCTAGAACTTCAGGAACTTTCAGACACCCAAACCAACTTCCAGAGCCAGGTCTTATGCATCAGCGAAGACATAAAAACATCTACGAAAAACGAACTTCACCCAATTATAAAAGACAAACATGAAGAATTGAAACAACACATAGAATCTTTAGAAACTGGTTTAGCTAATGTTGAAAAACAAAATGTACAATTAATGAAGGAAAACCAGTCACTCAAAACACAAATGGGGACAATGCAAGAAACCATCAAAAAGATGAAACCAAAACCAACCACTAACACAGACACCCAGACACTCCCCATTGAAGCCACAGCTCAACAGGTCAAACCACACTCAAAGCCCTCTCAGACAATGCAGACAAACACTGAAAATGAATTTGTGAAGGAAAACACACAATACACTACCCACATCACACCTACAACCCCCACAGATGCACACCAACCACCCACAGAAACCAGCCAGACAAACCCATCCCCAATTCCAGCCCACATTCAAGACACTTCCCTTAATTACAGCATCACTACAGCTAACAGTTTCTCAGTGTTGAGGGAAGACACACTATCTGAGGACGCATCCACCAACCACAACACAAATACCCAAGTAGACCCAAAATCAAAACACACAACTCCCAGCCCAGCCACCACCACCAAACGCTCTACCAGGGAAATTCTATGTAACACACAGATAAACAAAAATGCATTTGCTATACTGATTTGGGACTCCAGTATATGGGCTACTGATGCACAGAGACTGTCCCAAAAAGGCCATTCGTGTCAAAAAGTGCATGTGCCAGGTATGACTGTTGGTGACATGCATGAGTGGTTAAGCAATCTACCAGCCCATCCCTCCATCCACTTGGTCACTGTGCATGTCGGAGTCAACAGCTGCCCCAACGGCCAGGTCACAGAGAAGGAGTGGTCAGACGTGATCACTCTTTGCCAACAAGTGTTCCCCCGAGCGCTGGTTCGATTCAGTTCCATTATCCCGGCTCGGGGTCGACATAACTTCAAGAACACCATCCTCCCCTCCAACAGGCACTTGGCAGCAGCCTGTGAGAAACTTGGTGCTGCGTCCATCAACAACCACAGCACCTTCACAGCCAGGTCCGGAGCCCCTCGACTGGACCTGTACAAAGGCATCAACCAGCCCAGCCCCAAAGGGACAGCTAAACTAGCTGTCAACTTGAGTGTTGACAACGAGCGGTCATCTGGAACGTCTGCTTCTTGGTCGCCAGACAGTGACCGTCCAGACATCCCCCATCGTGATGTGCGTCCACGCACATGGCAACCTCGCCGTCGGCAGGGGCCGCAAAGGAGACCTGCCTTCCCCAATCCCCCGCCACCCACTTACCACCAACCACCCCCACCATCCATGTACCACTACCCCCCTTTGGTCCCTAATCCCAAATCTCCCATCCTCCCTCCTCCTCCCTCTGTCCACCCCCATTATCCACCACGAGGAGCACCTCACTGTCAAGAGACGGGAACGCCACAGGCCGGGACGTTCCTATCACCCAGGCAACGCCAGTATTCCTCCACCGCCGCCTTCCTCCTCCAGCCCCCCGCCTGGCCCGGCGGGCATGATGCAGGGTGTGCTTCTGCTGGTTCACTCCACCCCCTGGCTGTGCACTACCTCAACATGGCGGCCCAGCTGTGTGCACAGCAAACCGCATCGTATTAGATGTTTTAGATGATAAAATTGTATTAGTGTGCGTGTGTGTGCAGGTGGATATGTGTGTGCAAGGAAGAGTGCGAATATGACCGCGCATGATCGAGTGTAAGCGAGCGTGAATATTGCGCGGACGAGTGAATTTGTGTGTATGACCCTCGCCTCTGAACTCTGCCTTCAAGTGCCGAGCTTTTTGGAACATACACAATCTTGATTGACTGAAATCTGACCTTTTTATAGCATATCGTTGCTACTCCAAATTTAATGAACAGCTCTTTATGAATGAGGTGAGTAGCTCCCAGCTTTCATCGGTATATGATATAACAGACCCGGATCTAGCAATAGAACACTGGATCGAAATATTTACAGAGTTATATAGTAAACACGTCCCACTCAAAACTATAAGAGTTAAACACACCCCTAAACCAGCTTGGTGTTCCAAAGAGTTGAAAGAGGCAGACTACATTAGAGACTATCTAAAAGAGCAGGGCTACCACGAAGAATCGAACAAATTGAGAAATGCAATAAACTCGCAAAAGCGCAGAGAAAAGAGGAAATATTACCGAGATTTATTATCCTCGAAAGAAAACCCAAAATCAGTGTGGCAAGCTATAAACCAACTCACCAACAAGCAATCTTCGTCAAAATCAACCGTGATCAAAGACGTTTCTGTGAATCAACTAAATACACACTTTTCCACTATAGCTAGAAAAATTATTACCACAGATTGCACAGAACTGAATGACCTTGAAAAATTAAAATTGTATTGTCGTAATAAAAACACTTCAATAAAATTGAATATTCCACCCATAACAGTATTTGAAGTCTACAACTACCTTATCCAACTAAAACAGACAGGAACCCGCGGACTGGATGGCATCGACAGCAGAATTCTTAAACTAGCCGCTCCAGTTATCACTGACACATTAACGTACATTTTTAATCTGTGTATTGACGAAAACTACTTTCCGATCGCATTTAAGAAAGCGAAAGTTATTCCTATTTACAAATCAGGGGACACCACCGATCCTTCAAACTACAGGCCAATTTCCATTATTTCTATTCTTTCAAAACCACTGGAAAAGCACATAAACAAGCATATTTCACATCACTTTTATGTCAGTGAACTTTTACATCCAGCTCAGTCTGGTTTCAGACGAAAGCATTCATGCCACACAGCATTGGTCAACATTGTAGATGACTGGCTTACCAATGTTAATAACAATAGATATTGTGGTGTTTTATTCGTCGATTTTAAAAAAGCATTTGATGTGATAGACCACAAACTCTTACTTAGAAAACTTGAGCTGTATGGTCTGTCAACCAATTGTCTTAGTTTGCTTGAATCCTATATGACAAACAGACAGCAATGCGTGACAATGAGTACATCAATCTCAGCGCCAACAACACTTGATTATGGCATTCCTCAGGGGTCTATTCTAGGCCCTTTACTGTTCTCAATATACATAAACGACATACCGCTCCATATGAAATCCGTCTGTGAATTGTTTGCGGATGATACAACAATCCACACTTCTCATACTGACATTGTCGCTCTTGCAAAAGACTTACAAGAAAGTACTAATGACCTCGTTAGATGGACCGAACAAAACCACATGTCTCTTCACCCTCAAAAAACAAAATGCATGTTAATCACAACCAGACAAAGGAGGCAAAACACTATACATAATCTTCTTTCCATCCAAATTAAAGGCGAACCTATTGAACAGGTCAGTGATCATAAAGTTCTGGGGATCATAATTGACAACAATCTCACTTGGAATCCTCACATAAATTTCCTTTGCAAAAAGACAGCCCAGAAAACCCATCAACTATCCAAAATCAAACATTTCCTTGACCTTCATTCACGGAAATTATTTTTTCAAGCGCATATTCAGTCAACAATAGATTATACATCAACACTATGGGACTCTGCAAGTGCAAATACCATGAAGCCATTACAGAATCTTCATAAACGGGGGCTCAAGCTGGTACTCCTTAAAAAGACTACACTTTTAGACTCAGACTATAAACAAGCGAATATTCACCCACTAATCCGTAGATTAAAATACAATAAAGGAATCATGATGCAAAAGATTATGACAGGTAATGCACCACCAACATTAACAGACAAATTTTCTGTAAATTCATCAAGGAATCCCCCCAAAGTCCATATCCCAATTCCAAGAATTGACTTGTTCAAATCCAGTCTGGTTTACTCAGGTGCCACCCTAGGGAACTCACTCCCAGGAACAATTAAACAACACCATTGCCCAACCACCTTCAAAAAACATTGCCTTTCCCACCTTATGCCATTATGTGTAATGTAAATCGTTCATTTTATTGATACTGTTTGTCAAATGTGTATGGTTAACAGAACCTTCCTCACCCTCTATCCCCCATTCTGATGTGTAATGCGGTGTGTGTTGTGTGTGTTTCTTTGATTTTGTTCTTTTTTATTTTTATTTTATTTTATTTTTTTACCTGTGCATTTTACTAACACCATGCTAGTGCCTGTATGTCATGTGTGTGTGTGTGTGTGTGTGCGCGCGCGCGCGCGCGTGCGTGTGTGTGTGTGCGTGTGTGTGTGTGTGGTTGTTGTTTTTGTTTTGATTTATGCATTTTTTCCCCTCTGTTGTGTATCTTTACTAACCCCATGCTTTCATTTGATTAAATATTGTGTAGTGTAGACCCTATTCAGGGCGGGGACTGGATGTAAAAAAGCACACCAGTGCTTATCTATTATCCTCGAAATAAAGAATTTGTCTTGTCTTGTCTTGTCTTGTCTTGTCCCCACCCCACACAGGTCCGCCTTTGCAGACACTTTTTTTCCCCTTCATCTTCAGTGTTCCGTTCTTGCTGGGGATTATGTTAACCGGAGTTGACAGTTTCTTCCCTTTGTTCGTTGCGGTGGCAAATCGTTCTCGTTCGACTGGTGAACAGGCAACCAGTGAGACATCGGGGAACCACCACTGCGGCACATGCGTGAACATGCTGACTGTATCGTACGTTGCTCACCATTCTTGGTGTCATGGGCTGCAGTGTAAAAAGTATCAAAATAAGAACTGATGACTGGGGCATGAAAATTCCACCACACTTCCAGTGAGGTTTCTTTATCTGTTCATTCATTTATTAATTTATTTGTTTATTCGTTTATTTACTTGTCTATTTATTTGGTAATGGTTCCTTTCATGAAAATTACGCATCACTCCAGCATGAACATTAATCAGTTTGATCTCAGAAAGACATAAACAAAAACAACAAAAAATTATGTCGCTTATTATGCTTGTGATTGCAGCTGAAGCATCAACTGCATGCAGCTCACATCACATTAACAAATTTAGTTGATCAATGGCTCACCAACATAAATAACAATGAAAATACTGGAGCTTTTTTTTTTGTTGATTTTGCTAAGGCTTTTGACGTTATTATCATTCTCAGCTTTTAAGTAAATTAAAGATATATGGTTTATCTCTCAACACTTTAGAACTCATTTCCATCCTTTCTTTCTGACAGAAAACAACTTGTATCAGCTAACAGATCCCAATCTGCATTATTGTCCATTGATTACGGTGCACCCCAAGGTTCTGTTTTGGGACCAATTTTATTTTCTGCATATATAAACGATTTACTCTTATCTCTACAACCACCATGTGAATTGTTTGCTTATGATACCACTGTACATGTTAGTTAATCGAAACTTTAGGGGTTGGTGATAACACATCGAAGTCCAGCAATGTATACACGCGTGTGCATGTGTTTTTGTTGTTGTTGTTTTTTGTTGTTGTTTTTGCGTGTGCGTGTGTGTGTATGAAAATGATAAAAAAGAAACGAAAAAAAAAAAAAAAAAAATGCAACGAGCAGTAACTGACACACTCAACTGATTTAATTTCCTTCTTTATTTTATGTATTACAAATCACATAACAAGAATTATCCGTGCTAAATCTTACAGCAGCAAAACGCTGTGTGTGTGTGTGTGCGTGCGCGTGTGTGTGAAAACAATCAATAAAAAGAATCGAAAACATGAACAACTTGATCTATGCAAACACGCATAACCCCACACCCAAAAACCATGTGCCTTAAATGAATCATAAATTGATTTATGTCTTTTTTCCGTGTTCATATGTTGCTAATCACATTACATTATATTGCTTATCAATGCTTAATCATACTGATTCAAATCTTTGTTGATTGGTCAGTCAAGTTCGCTTACTGTTATCATTAGTATTTCGTTCTAAAGATGTCATATTGTAATCTCATTTCTTAAACAAAATTTCACCACTTATAATTATCTAACATACACACGCGCACGCGCACGCGCGCGCGCGAATGCACGCACGCACACACACACTAACTCATATGCATGAACAGTTACTTTTCCCTCACCAGTGGCCGTCTTTTCTCCCTATCTTTGTTAAATAACACTCATGGCTAAAAGACGCTTAACTAAAGAAGAAGACAGCAACAGCAGCAGCAACAACAACCACACACACACACACATACACACACGCGCGCGCGCGTGCTTACGGGGGAGTATCGACACTGACGGGGGAACAGTTACTTTTCCCTCACCAGTGGCCGTCTTTTCTCCCTATCTTTGTTAAATAAGACTCATGGCTAAAAGACGCTAAACTAAAGAAGAAGACAGCAACAGCAGCAGCAGCAACAACAACAACAACCACACACACACACACACGCGCGCGCGCGTGCGTACGGGGGAGTATCGACACTGACGGGGGAGTATTGACACGGGGGAGTATTGACACGGGGAGTATCGACACGGGGAAGTAGTGACACGGAGAGCCGTATCGACACGGGGGAGTAGTGACACGGCCAGGGAGTATCGACACTGTTGTGCAGTGAATGTCGGTAAGTGTCGACAATGAAAATCGGCTTTGTGTCTTCTAAATGCCTGATCTATTCTCATCCAAACACTATAGTAGTGTGGTTTTAGTTTCCAACAGCAGTCACATATAGAATTGTAAACTATAGCATTATATGTGACGAGAAGACAAAATGACGTAAGCTTAGCGTCAGTTGAAATCTTTACACTGATGAACGATTAAACTAAAATCAAGTATGCTTCTAACTGATTAAAGTGTGTGTGTGTGTGAATGCACAACAAATGTAATATTGCAGCAAACGATACATAGACTTGATTTAATAGATGTTTAGGAGCAGTTGTTTAAAAGGGGCTTTGCATTTACAATTCATGGACGTGATCACCACCAGAGGTGTCGAGAAACTCCTGGCCAACCTGAACCCCACCAAAGCAGCTAACCCAGATGGTATAACGCCCAGGGTACTATATGAGCTGGCCAAAGAAGTCGCACCCATCCTTACAGCCATCTGTAAGTCCTCACTACAGTCAGGAGAGGTACCAGCAGACTGGAAGGAAGTGCTGGTGACCTGTATTCAAAAAGGGAGAGTACTACAATGCGTCTAACTACAGACCCATCTCCCTTACCAGCATCTCCGCAAAAGTCTTTGAACACATCCTGGTCAGCGCCATCATGCAGCACCTAGAGGCGAACAACATACTGTCCAGTCAACAACATGGTTTCAGGAAACTCTGATCCTGTGAGACCCAGCTCCTCGCTTTTACCGAAGTTCAAGTCCCTGCAGCAATGGAAGACAGCACTGCAACTGATGTCATCATTATGGACTTCGCCAAAGCGTTCGTCTGGGTGAACTATAGTCTGCTGATTCACAAATTAGACCACTATGGGATCCGAGGGAACACCTTCGTGATCGGAAGCAAGTAGTGGTGGTGGATGGAGCACAATCCAACTATGTAAATGTGAAATCCGGCGTGCCCCAGGGATCCGTGCTCGGACCCAGCCTCTTCCTGGCATACATAAATGACTTCCCTGCCAGAATCTCCTCATTATCCAGACTATTTGCAGACGACGCTGCTGTGTACTGTCTTCTGACCAACACTGACGACCCGGCAAAGCTCCAAGAGGATCTCGGCAAACTTGAAGTCTGGGAGAAAGAATGAGACATGCATGGCGTTCCACCCGGACAAGTGCAGCCAGCTGCCCCTGACTAGAAGCAGGAAACCAATGAACGCCAACACCAAGTACACCCTCCATGGCCACACCCTTGAACGAGTGTCCTCCGTAAAGTACCTTGCGGTCACTCTACAGTCAAACCTGTCCTGGGGAGTCCATGTGGACAATCTTTGTGCAAGGGCCAACAGAATGCTGGGCTTCCTGAGAAGGAACTTGAAGGTGTGCTCATCCAAGACAAAGGAGCCTGCACCGGTGTACAAGGCCATAATCAGGCCCATTATGGAGTACGCTTGCACCGTTTGGGACCCGCACGCCAACAAGCTGACCAACAAGCTGGAGAAAACCCAGCAAAGAGCAGCCCACTTCGTCCTGAACCAGCACAGAAACACATCCAGTGTTGCCGATATGCTGGATCAACTCCAGTGGACCTCCCTTAACAACACCACTGCACCAGCCGACTTGCCATGCTGTACAAGATACAGAACAGCCTGGCATGCGTAAGGTGTGACAGCCTTAAACCCCTGACTGCAAGCAACAGAAGAACATGCCACACAAACCAGTACCAGTGGATCACATGCTGCACAGATTACAGAAGCTGCTGAGACCTTGGACACCTTCATCCCCAAGGTGTCTGGATCACAGTAAACACTAAACCCCTCTACTTGTTTTTTTTTGTTTTTTGTTGTTGTTTTTTTTTTTTTGGGGGGGGGGGGGGGGGGGGGTTCCGATGGTGTGGTGATTTGCAGGCCTGCAGCTTCGCTTAGATTGCTACAGGGCCTTGGGCCTGACTCAGGCCTGAGTGCAGTCGCATGCAGCTGCGCCGCGGCCTTAACTCTTCAGTAGGGCCAAAATTCTTTTCCCTCCTCTCTTCTCTTTCCCTCTCCACACTGTGCACCTCCCAACATGTCAATAATAGTCGGACTAACGGCTGATGGACATTGCAGGAAGAAGAAGAAAAAGAAGAAGAATTCGAACGGCGTCACGCATTCTGCGCAAATCGTTGAAGACCGGCAGGTCAGCTGCGAAAAAGGCGTCTGCTATACAGCTTCAGTTAGTTATGCATGAAGAAGTATCTGAAACCAGCTGAGTGCTTGGCTACATAAATACTTACAATTATTATTCGTATTATTATTACCGACGGGCGCAATAGCTGAGTGCTTAAAGCCGGCCGAGTTGGACTTTCAATCTAAGGGTCCCGCGTTCAAATCTCGGCAATGGCGTCTGGTGGCCCGGGTAAAGGGTGGAGAATTTTCCGATCTCCAAGGTCAACACACGTGCAGACCTGCTAGCACCTGAAACCCTTCGTATGTATACGCACGCAGAAAATCACATACGCACGTTCAAGATCCTGTAATCAATGTCAATGTTTGGTGGGTTATCGAGACACTACGAAATACCCAGCATGCATCAACCATGACAGAATCATCGGCAAGTCGACGTTGGTCATGTAACGGAAAGAAGGGAAAAAAAAAGAAAAAAATATTACTATGTGTGTGTGTGTGTGTGTGTGTGTGTGTGTGTGTGTGTGTGTGCGTGTATGGACCCCTCGAACCAAGGACGTACTGAACCATGACCGTCAGTGACTGCCAATGCAGTTGACCTGACAAATATATAACAAATAGTACAAACAAAGTCAACAGAATGATTGGAATAATAAAAAGAGCATTTACATTTATAGATAAGGTTACTTTCTTATGATTATATAAAACATTAGTTAGACCTATCCTAGAATATGGAAACATTGACTGTCACAGTATGGTACCCATAGCAAATAAAGCAGTCACAAGCCAGAGAACGGGTTCAAAGAAGAGCAACAAAGCTGGTCTATAGCATAAAAGACTATTCATATCAAGAAAGATTAAAGTACTTACAACTACCATCACTTAAAGCAAGAAGAGTAAGAGGGGACTTGATACAGACGAACAAAATATTTAATGAGTCTGACGATGTAAACAAAGCTTACTTTTTTTTAACTCCAAAGGTAGACACTAAAAGAAACAGTACACACAAAATATTTAAACAGTAATCCAGAACAAATCTCAGTAAGTTTACATTTAGTAACAGAGTAACAAATTATTGGAACAAACAATATCAAACGTGCACCTAGTATAAATACTTTTAAGAACCTCAAAAATAAACACGAGTTATTGACAAAAACGAAATACGACTTTGATGTATAAGGTGACTGAGCTAGTCAACAACCTGACCAACAATAAAAAGGAGTAAATCTGAAGGGGCATAAAAAGCTAAAAATGGCTAAGCTGTATATAACAACGTACCAAACCCTGATCCCGATCTTGATCAACTTTTCGCACATTTCGGAAGTGCATGTATTTGTGGAGTCATGTCACAAGAGTAGTCTCCCTTGTATACATCCGGCGCGGAACTCAAAAACGGCCTGTTCACCTTTGTGGTTTGTCGGCAGAATATGTGGAACGTAAGTGAGGCGAACTTTTCACGTTTGTGTCATTGTGTTGTCTTGATGTTGCTGTTGACACTTTCGTCATAATCGGCCTGTTTCGGTTAAAGACAGCCAGTGAATGTTTTTGTGCTGTGGTATTAATTTTGTGTGATAAAATTGGTCTCGCCTTGTATGACTGGTGCGG
The DNA here is from genome assembly GCF_041734735.1 of Babylonia areolata. Taxonomy (NCBI): domain Eukaryota; kingdom Metazoa; phylum Mollusca; class Gastropoda; order Neogastropoda; family Buccinidae; genus Babylonia; species Babylonia areolata. Next base: position 23,438,672 of record NC_134895.1, read on the forward strand.
AAAGGCCGTGTTTTAATTCTTGCAATTTTTCTGTAGAACAGATTTGTTTTCTGTGGAATGTAAGGTATTCGAGTTTTTATTATTCTGTTTGCTTTTGTTGTCGGCAATATTCACATTATTCCACCCCCCATCCCCTCAAGACGGAATGATTAATTAATGTTTCCAACAAGACGTCATACCAGTCATACAGAGGAGAGGGGCTACATGTCGTGATCACGTGTCGTTGTGACCAAATGTCGTTGTGATCTTGTCCATTTGATCTCATGCTGTTGTGACCATGATTTTGAATATTTTGCCAGAGAGTGGCAATAACTGGAAATTCTTTCTAATCAGAATCATGACTTTTCCGGGATCAGTACTTTTGTTGTGTTTCCTATGAAGTATACTTTCAGTCTATATTATGTGCAGGAAGCTATTATTACAGTGATTGAAATTCCAACTCTGTACAAATTTTGGCGAGAGAGAGGGGGGAAGGAGGAGGGGGGGGCGGGGGATTTGTGTATGAATATTTTACAAGAAAGGGTCAAAACAAGAACCAGGTAATTATAGACCAGTGAGCCTAACATGTATAGCATGTAAGATTTTAGAATCTTTTATTAGAGATGCAGTGATTTCACATATGAAAATAAATAACCTTCATGTAGAATGTCAGCATGGCTTTAGACAGAATAGATCATGCATAACGCAACTATTAGAAGTAATCGAAGATCAGCCTCGTATGGTATTACTGGTAACTCCAACGAATTCAGAATAACGCTGCCACTCATTTGCAGAGCTAAATTTGACCATGTTTCTCCTCTCCTTCATTCTCTCCACTGGTTGCCCGTTTCTGATCGAATAGACTGTAAGTATAAGCTATCCACTCTGACTTTTTCTGCAGTCAACAGATCTGGCCCCAAGTATCTTTCTGAACTCCTCCATATCTATACCCCGTCTTCCCAGCTCCATTCTTCGTGTGATATTCAACTTCTCAGGATACCTCATGTCAGAAGTAAGACCTATGGGCACAGATTTTTTTTTTTTTTCAATCGCCAAAGACGTGGAACAAGCTCCCTGATAACCTCCGTCATTCTGATTCCCTCGCATCTTTTAAATCTCGTCTCTATAACTCACCTTCTCCCTCAGCAATAAGATCAATTGTGACAGGTCCACTGCCTTTGTGTTAGCAGTGCTTGACTATGTTTGTATACATATGTATGTGTACATAACTACATTCATGTATATGAATGTGTATAGGGTGTGCGTGTGTTTATGTAAGTTTGTGCCTGCCTATGTGTGTGAATGTATTAGGGTAGTTGTTATATACACATGTATGTTAGAATGTATTATGCAGTGTGTGTGTGTGTGTGTGTGTGTGTGTGTGTGTGTGTGTGTGTGTGTGGTCACATTTTGGTGTGTGTACGTAACATTGATGTAATGTTTTATGTTAACAGGAGCGTTTTTGTAATGCAGCTAGAGCAGATTTCTGGATAGTGTGCTATATAAGTATCCATTATTATTATTATTATTATTATTAACTTACTGAACTGGACAAGAAGCTTCTTAACAGGTAGAACACAATTAGTTAAGATAGGAGAAGAAAAGTCAGCTTGTGCCAACATAATCAGTGGTATTCCACAGGGCAGTATTCTTGGACCAGTACATTTCACAATATATATAAACGACCTCCTGATTGTGTACAAAGTATGTGTAAAATTTTTGCAGATGACACTAAAGTTTATGGTGATGCACACAACAATCTCACATTACAAACTGATTTATATACACTACAATATACACTACAAGAATGGTCTGACAAATGGAATCTTTATTTTAATGTTTCATAGTGTAAAATAATAATAATAATAATAATAAATAATGGATACTTATATAGCACACTATCCAAAAATCTGCTCGAGGTGCTTTACAAAAACTCTTTTGTTAACATAAAACATTACATCAATGTTACATATACACCCAACAAAATGTGACTAAACACACACACACACACACACACACACACACACACACACACACTGCATACATACATTTTAACATACATGTGCATCTAACAGCTACCCCAACACATACGCACACATAGGCAGGCACAAACTTGCATAAACACACGCACACACAATACACATTCATATACATGCATGTAGTTATATACACATACATATGTATACACACATAGTCAAGCACAAAGTAATGCAAATAAGGAAAAAAAAAATCCAAATAACAATTACTGTATGAAAATAGAAAACATGACACAGAACATTGAGAAATGCCATTGTGAGAAAGACCTAGGAATAATGTTTGACAATAAACTATCCTTTGAAACACATATTGATATTATAAATAAAGCCAATCAAATGATTGGTATAATAAAGAGAACATTCAATTACTTAGTTTCAGTTTCAGTTTCAGAAACTCAAGGAGGCGTCACTGCGTTCGGACGAATCCATATACGCTACACCACGTCTGCCAAGCAGATGCCTGACCAGCAGCGTAACCCAACGCGCTTAGTCAGGCCTTGAGAAAAAAAAAGGTGAATAAATAATAGATAAGCTTACATAAATAAAAAATAAAATAAAATAAAATAATTATAATATAAAAAAGGTAGTAGTAATAAAAATAAGAATAAAATAATAATAATAATTAATAAATAAAATTACTTAGATAAAGATAATTAGATAATTAGATATATTTCTCAATCTATGTAAAACATTAGTTAGATCGCATGTAGAATATGGTAATAAATATTGTGCGGCACCCATACCTTAAGACTAGAGACAATCTGTAGCAATAGAAAGGGTCCAAAGAAGAGCAACGAAATTATTAAATTAAAAGAATGCAAGAATATGAGTTATCAACAAAGACTTACATACTTAAATCTACACTCACTAAAAGGTAGACCTAGAAGAGTAAGAGGAGATCTGATTGAAACTGATAAGATATTAAATAACATAAATGATGTAAATGCAAGACATATCTTTAGAATGTTGGACTTTGATAGTACAAGGAACTCAGTAAAGAAAATTTGTTTAGAACACTTCAACACCAACATTAGAAAAACTTCATTGACTAACCGAATTGCACAAACATGGAATGCACTACCAACCAAAGTTAAACTTGCACAAAATACTAACACGTTAAAAAATCTCCTTGACACCAACACCATCTTAAAAGAAAAAAATTTGACTATGAAGAATAAAACAACCCCCCGCCCAACAACAACAAACAAAAGAAGAAAATAAATAAATAAAATGAAGAACTGAAGATGAAGATTCAATGGGGACATAAAAAGGCTGAGAGGTCAAGGCAGATGACTTGCCAGTCCCTGTACTACTGTTACAACTAGTACTACTACTACTACTACTGCTACTTTAAGTACCATATTAAAAATCACAGAGCAGATCTATGCATCCAGACCAATAAATCATAGAAAAAAGTACCACCGTCCACACAGACATAACTCAAAATTAAAAGGAAGAGAACTATCAATGCAGTATCAGGTCTGGCATTCTTTGGTAAAATACTGAAAATCATGGTCACAGCCACACATGGTCACGACAGGTGGTCACATCGACATGACTCCGAGGATAGGGGAGGGGAAGAAATGTGGATTGTAATGTTTTATTGTAGCCTTGTCTTCTTTGTTATGCATGGTGGTGGTGTTTTTATTCCATACAAAGCTTACAGTGCAGCATTTGTTTTTCACTTGGGTGATACCCCTGAAACAGTGACTTGACATTTCCCTGACCACCTCATAATTCCTTTGTTCATGCTTGCACATGTGCATGTGCGTACAATAAGTATTGTTGCTATTTATACTGTAGTCTTTCTTTGGTTTCAAGCTTATAAGTCGATCACAACAGCATTAATATATATATATATATATATATATATATATATATATATATATATATATAATTTTTAGTGTTCGTGAGCTTAAACAAACCAAGACAATACGAGGCAACAAACATTTCTTCTCTTGTCAGTTCATTGTGATAGATACATTATACTATATAGATAGTTTGAATGATCATTACATTATTGGTATTAATTCCCACTTGCAATTTAGGCACAGAGACGATGGTTATATCCAAAGAAGATGATGACAGTCATCAGTTGTTGATCTGCAGACTTGTCACTATTTTCTGCAGCTATTGAGTATTGTATATAAATTCTGTATAATAATTATATGATAATATATGATTTAAAAACTTTTTTTTTTTAGTATCATACTTTTCAGATGTTACAATCATAAGCATAGTCTACACCTTTGGTATGCATTCAGTGTTTTCTGATACATATACATATATATATATATATCTTTTTTCTGTTATTTTTTCAGCATCACATCTCCAGCACCAGATTTCTTGCTTGACCTTTGCCCTCCCTCAGCCTTGTCTGGTGACACAGTTCGTCATGTCATTCAGGTGTACAACCTGTGACTTGACGCTCAAGTCAAGCCGGCAGTATGAGCGACACATGACAGGCAGATCACATGCTAAGAAACTGAAGGAGATAGCTTCCAGTGGACAAGGTCTGTATGGTTTGAATTGGTAACACTGATAACAGTTTAACACCATTAAAAAGATAAGATAGAATAAACTTCATTTTCTCATGATATGGTCTGTAGCAGAGATCAGAAATGGTATTGAATGTTAAAATCTGCCATTAAAACATGTCCATAATCATAAGCAAGCACTAATCATGAATATGAACAGTTTGCTTAGTTCACTTGAAAATGTCTTTTTTTTTTCAGCTGACAGATAGCTTTTAGATAGTTTTTACCCACTGTTACCTGAGAATGAAAAGTGAAAAAAATGATTTGGAATATTCAGTCTTCATATTCCAATCTCACCTTCACCACTTCAGACAGGTTCACACACTCACAGTCACAGAAACACATAAAGGCATACACTTAAGCATGGATAAAAATGCACACAAACACTCTCTCTCTCTCTCATACACAAACACACACACACACACACACACACACACACACACACACACACACAGATATTTATGAATTCATAATATTTACAAACCATATCTGGTTTATCAGTTGTAAAAAAAAAAAAAAAAAGAACAAAAAAACAAAGCAAAAAAACCCCAAAAAACCAAACCCACAAAAAACCAAAAACCAACAAAAAACAAAAAAACAGATAAAAGAACAATAGCCGGCATCATAGTTACAGCAATGTGCACAGTAGCCAAGTGATTCAAGTTCTGGAAGTGGAATTCTATTTCCATCCTACTGTCAGTGGTATGTTTCCAGTTTCCCAGTTGATATACACAAATGTAGTCCTGCTTGTGCCTTGACTGCTTAGGTATGTACATTAAAGATCCCGTGTACATTAAAGATCCCATAATTGATATAAACATTCAGTGACTGGGGACAGAAGTTGTCAATATCAAGCCACTGACATTCAGTGATTGAGGACAGAAGTTGTCATTAACAAGCCACTGATATGTTCTGTCTGTTGCAGATTACACATGTGACAGGTCTGTGAATGATGTGAGCACAGACACTCAGAATCCATTGGCTGCTGTCATGAAGTCTCAGACAGACAGACACACAGGCTGTGGTCCAGGTATTAAAGCTGAACCAGTTGATAGCAGTGCAACAAGTGGTATGTTTCACCAGTTCCAGTCTGTAGTCAAAGGAGAAGGGGATGTGGACATCAACTGTGAACCCTGTACCTGTGTTAATGTATCTTCTTCACCAGTGAATCCATGGAATGTGAAGTCTCATTTTCAGTGTGAGAGATCAGAAGTTAAGTTTGATACCCAGACTGAATCTATCAGCCCAAACATTGACCAGGATGTCATGAAAACTGAACTAGTGACAGCAAACATCATAAGTTATGCCATCAAGACTGAACCAGTCACAGAAAACATCAGCTGTGAGTGTGATGTCATCAAGACTGAACCAGTCATAACAAACAGCAGCAGTGTCGTCATCAAGACTGAACCAGTCACAGAAAACATCAGCTGTGAGTGTGATGTCATCAAGACTGAACAAGTCATAACAAACAGCAGCAGTGTTGTCATCAAGACTGAACCAGTCCCAGAAAACATCAATAGTGTTGTCATCAAGACTGAACCAGTCACATTAAACATCAGCAGTGAGTGTGATGTCATCAAGACTGAACCAGTCACAGAAAACACCAGCTGTGAGTGTGATGTCATCAAGACTGAACCAGTCATAACAAACAGCAGCAGTGTTGTCATCAAGACTGAACCAGTCACAGAAAACATCAGTAGTGTTGTCATCAACACTGAACCAGTCGCAGAAAACATCAGCTGTGAGTGTGATGTCATCAAGACTGAACCAGTCATAACAAACAGCAGCAGTGTTGTCATCAAGACTGAACCAGTCACAGAAAACATCAGTAGTGTTGTCATCAACACTGAACCAGTCGCAGAAAACATCAGATGTGAGTGTGATGTCATCAAGACTGAACCAGTCACAGAAAACATCAGCTGTGAATGTGATGTCATCAAGACTGAACCAGTCATAAGAAACATCAGCTGTGAGTGTGATGTCATCAAGACTGAACCAGTCATAACAAACAGCAGCAGTGTTGTCATCAAGACTGAAGCAGTCACAGCAAACGCCAGCACTGATATGCAGACTGAAGCAGTGACAGACATCATGATGACAGTGACATGTGATGGAGTCAGATCTGAATCCGCCTCCAGCAGGGATGAAGACGACAACAGACCAGCAGGTGATAACCAGGTGGGTAAAAACGTTGATGTGGGGTACTTCAGATTTCTTCAGCAAGAAATGTTGAAGGAAACGTTTCTTCCTTTACTTCCATCACATGTTCTTTTCTAGGGCAGTGGTAGTGTCATTGTTCAGACATGTGACAATTTTTATGCTTCGTTTCCTTGTGGGTCCGGAAAATAAAGGGGGAAAAACAACTCTCTAGGCCAGGAAATTTAGATTAAAATTTGTGTTAGGTCAAAATGTGTGCAACAAAACAGTTCTTTTTACGATAAAATAGAATAAATCATAATGATCACACTGATATAAAGTTGACCACTGTAGTGGGCCGGGAACATAATTAGATTTTGAATTTTAATGTCAGTGTGGTTTTATTGTTTCTGCCTGTGTGAGAGCGCCTTACAGAGAGTCGCAAGGCAAGAGCAGGTGAAGTTACGTAAGCGCGATTTGTTGGTCATCAGAGGAAAGTGTGTAGCGCGGTACAGTACATGTGACTGACTACTGCCGCACTGATGCTGATCTGTGGGCAGGACACTCGACAGGCAAAAGATACTGTACAGAGAGCTAGTAAGATAGATCTTTGGGGCCAAAAGGAAACAAACATTTTCAGTCTCATGTATTTTATACTAAATCGGTAGAAGACGCAAATTTGCTTTTATGAATGTTTTCCAGTTTCAGCACGAGATCATTTAGTTCTGAAGTACAATTTTGTTGACATTTTATGCAATGCACAACTTGGAAATACTTGAGGCTCTGCTTATTAACATGTAGAATATAAAAAATATCCAAATATGTGTTAACCATCATGGCCTGGCTTCGCTGACGAAGATCTAGGAAGGGCGTTGTCCACGTCTGATGCAGGCACGCTCATGGCTGACAAGGCCAATGTGGGAAAAGCAGAGTTGGCCGCAGCGGTTGCAAGGGAAAGTCTGGTCTGGGTTCGCGGCTGCAGCGTCGTGGTTCTTCCTCCTTCTGCGTTTGTCCTCAAGGCTGGCCCTGCGGTTGTTTTCGAAGGAGGAGACAGCTTGGTGGATGGTGCGTCGCCAGGTCTCTCGATCAGCGGCTACTGCGGACCACTGGCGATGGTCAATGTGACAGGCACCGAGAGCTTTCTTCAAGGAGTCTTTGTATCTCTTCTTGGGTGCTCCTCTGTCACGGTAGCCAGTGGACAGTTCGCCATACAGCGCGATCTTGGGCAGGCGGTGGTCCTCCATCCTGGACACGTGCCCTGCCCAACGTAGCTGGGTCTTTAGCAGCACTGCCTCGATGCTGATAGTCTTTGCCTGCTCCAGGACCTCGACATTTGTGATGTAGTCACTCCAGTGGATGCTGAGGATGGTGCGAAGGCAGCGCTGGTGAAAGCGATCAAGCAGTCGTATGTGGTGCCGGTAGGTGACCCAGGTTTCGGAGCCATACAACAGGGTGGGCAGTACAACAGCTCTGTACACGCTGATCTTTGTGTCTTTCTTCAGGTGTTTGTTGTTCCACACTCTCTTGTACAGCCTGCCGAATGTGCTGTTTGCCTTTGCAAGTCTGTTGTCGATCTCCTTGTCGATCTTGGCGTCAGACGAGATGGTGCAGCCTAGGTAGCTGAACTGGTGGACCGACTTCAGCTCTGTCTCACCGATGTTGATGTGAGGAGCGTGGAATTCTTCCCGTGGGGCAGGCTGGTGGAGAACTTCCGTCTTTTTCAGACTGACTTCTAGGCCGAAGAGCTGCGCAGCCTCTGCGAAGCAGGACGTTATACGCTGCAGGGCCGCTTCTGTATGGGCGACGAGGGCAGCATCGTCGGCAAACAGAAGCTCTCTGATGAGTTGCTCCAGTGTCTTGGTGTGGACCTGTAGCCGCCTCAGGTTGAATAGGCTGCCATCAGTGCGGTATCTGATGAAGATACCGTCGTCGTCGCCAAGATCTTCAGTGGCCTGTTGGAGCATCATGCTGAAGAAGATCGTGAAGAGGGTCGGCGCGAGGACACAACCTTGTTTCACTCCATTTCCAATTGGGAAGGGATCCGAAAGGTCGTTGCTGTGTCTGACCTGTCCACGCTGTTCCTCATGTAGTTGGATGACCATGCTGAGGAATTTTGGGGGGCATCCTAGACGTTTCATGATCTCCCACAGACCTTTTCTGCTCACGGTGTCGAAAGCTTTCGTGAGATCGACGAATGTCGCATACAGTCCTTTGTTCTGTTCCCGACATTTTTCTTGTAGCTGTCTGAGAACGAAGACCATGTCAGTGGTGCCTCTGTTGGCTCTAAAGCCACACTGACTCTCTGGGAGATGTTCTTCGGCGATAGTAGGCACCAGCCGATTCAGGAGGACTCTGGCGAGGATCTTGCCTGCGATGGAGAGCAGAGTTATCCCCCTGTAGTTGGAGCAGTCCGACTTTTCTCCCTTGATTTTATACAGGGTGATGATGACTGCGTCACGGAGGTCCTGTGGTAGTTTGCCTTGCTCCCAGCAGCAGACAAAGAGGTTGTGGAGTTTGGAGTGTAGTGCTGGGCCTCCATTCTTCCACGCCTCCGGCGGAATTCCGTCAACCCCTGCTGCCTTGCCACATTTCAGCTGTTCAATGGCCTTGACAGTCTCTTCTAGGGTTGGTAGCTCGTCCAGTTGTAATTTCACTGGCTGTTGTGGGATGCGGAGAATTGCCGAGTCTTGAACCGTGCGGTTGGCGCTGAAGAGGGCCTGGAAATGTTCCGACCACCTGTTCAGGATCGACGTCTTGTCTGTGAAGAGCGCCTGGCCGTCTGTGCTGTGCAAAGGACTCTGGACCTGGTATGAGGACCGTACACCGCCTTCAAGGCTTCGTATAAGCCCCAGTAGTCACCAGTGTCTGCACAAAGCTGAGCCCTCTCTGCCAGGTTGGTCCACCACCCATTTTGAATCTCACGAAGCTTGCGCTGGAGGTTGCTGCATATGAGCCGGAAGGTTGCTTTCTTCACCGGACAAGACGGTTGTGCAAGGTGAGCCTGGTGGGCTGATCTCTTCTTTGCCAGCAATTCTTGGATCTCCTGGTTGTTTTCGTCAAACCAGTCCTTGTTCTTTTTCGACGAGAACCCTATGACTTCTTCAGAGGACTGCAGGATGGCTGATTTCAGCTGTACCCATAGTGCTTCTAGAGAGGGGTCTGTGGGGCAACTGGGGTCTTCAAGTTTGTCCTGAAGCTTCGCCTGGAATTCAGCTTTCACTTCAGCTGACTGAAAGTTGCCGACCTGGAATTTCTTCCTAGGAGCTCCTCCTTTTTTTGGTTTGTGTTAACCAGGTTTGTTTGAATGAACATTGTGGGAGCACTGTCCAGACAATTAATTTGGAAAGTATGGAAGGCAGATGATGGCCAAATCGACCAACATCATGTCTCAAGTGATGTGAAAGAATGGTATGAAATACATATTTTTCTTTAGAAATGAACCAATATTTG
>NC_134895.1:23458812-23478812 GCF_041734735.1 Babylonia areolata
TTAATCCTGAAGGAGGTGGAGACAGTGAATCTTGAAGGAGGTAGAGACAGTGAATCCTGAAGGAGGTGGAGACAGTGAATCTTGAAGGAGGTAGATACAGTGAATCCTGAAGGAGGTGGAGACAGAGACTGGATCCTGAAGGAGGTAGAAACAGTGAATCCTGAAGGAGGTAGAGACAGAGTGAATCCTGAAGGAGGTAGAGACAGTTAATCCTGAAGGAGGTGGAGACAGACACAGTGAATCCTGAAGGAGGTAGAAACAGTGGATCCTGAAGGAGGTAGAGACAGAGTGAATCCTGAAGGAGGTAGAGACAATGAATCCTGAAGGAGGTGGAGACAGACACATTGAATCCTGAAGGAGGTAGAGACAGTTAATCCTGAAGGAGTTGGAGACAGAGACAGTGAATCCTGAAGGAGGTAGAGACAGTTAATCCTGAAGGAGGTGGAGACAGAGGCAGTGAATCCTGAAGGAGGTAGAGACATGAATCTTGAAGGAGGTAGAGACAGAGTAAATCCTGAAGGAGGTAGAGACATGAATCCTGAAGGAGGTAGAGACATGAATCCTGAAGGAGGTAGAGACAGTGAATCCTGAAGGATAGTGAATCCTGAAGGAGGTAGAGACAGTGAATCCTGAAGGAGGTAGAGACAGAGTGAATCCTGAAGGAGGTAGAGACAGTGAATCCTGAAGGAGGTAGAGACAGAGTGAATCCTGAAGGAGGTAGAGACAGTGAATCCTGAAGGATAGTGAATCCTGCAGGAGGTAGAGACAGTGAATCCTGAAGGAGGTAGAGACATGAATCCTGAAGGAGGTAGAGACAGAGTGAATCCTGAAGGAGGTAGAGACAGTGAATCCTGAAGGATAGTGAATCCTGAAGGAGGTAGAGACAGTGAATCCTGAAGGAGGTAGAGACAGAGTGAATCCTGAAGGAGGTAGAGACAGTGAATCCTGAAGGATAGTGAATCCTGAAGGAGGTAGAGACAGTGAATCCTGAAGGAGGTAGAGACAGAGTGAATCCTGAAGGAGGTAGAGACAGTGAATCCTGAAGGATAGTGAATCCTGAAGGAGGTAGAGACAGTGAATCCTGAAGGAGGTAGAGACAGAGTGAATCCTGAAGGAGCTAGAGACAGAGGTTGTGAATCCTGAAGGAGGTAGAGACAGTGAATCCTGAAGGAGGTAGAGACAGAGTGAATCCTGAAGGAGGTAGAGACAGAGATAGTGAATCCTGCAGGAGGTGGAGACAGTGAATCCTGTAGAGACAATGAATCCTGCAGGAGGTAGAGAGAGACAATTTGAATCCTGCAGGAGGTATAGACAGTGAATCCTGCAGGAGGTAGAGACAGTGAATCCTGCAGGAGGTGGAGACAGTGAATCCAGTGAATCCTGCAGGAGGCAGAGGCAGTGAATCCTGCAGGAGGCAGAGACAGTGAATCCTGCAGGTGGCAGAGTGTTGTCTTTTAACATGGTGTCCTGTGTAAACTAATGATGATGATAATGATAATGTCTTCATCCACAGAGTGTGCAGAGCATTGTCTTGAGCTTAGCATCTGGATGCACACACACACACACACACACACACACACACACACACACACACACACACACACACACACACACACACACACACACACAGAGACACACACACACACACACACACACACACACACACACACACACACACACACACACACACAAGAAACCAACAGCCAAACGACAGAAAAAAAAAACACCACAACACACACACACACACACACACACACACACACATAAACAAACTAACCCTGAAAAAAAAACAATCAAAAAAACAAACACACAAACACTTCAATTTCAATAATTTGATGAATCTTGTCTCACATGCTAAGAATTACCACAACACATCCAAAGAGAACAACAATTCATCAGAGGGAATTATCAACTCAAGTTTGTTGTTGTTGCCAGGTAACTGAGTTGGATGACAAAAATGGTGTGGGTGACGACGTCATCGGCCGAGCGCTGAGAAATCGTCATCAGCTGGCCATGGTTAACTGTGAAGATGCCAACGAAAATACACCCATCTCTGAGGCTGCCAGTGAGTGAAGAATACAGTTAGTATTTGTGAAAATATGTAATAATAATAGGTTTATTTATATAGCACCAAGCCCCAGCCAGTCATTACCATTGACGGAGTCCAACTTAAGTGTGTGGAGAGCTTCAAGTATCTGGGCAGCACTATCTCTGCAGATGGATCACTGGATAAAGAGATCACGTCCAAAATCCAGAAAGCCAGCCAGGCCCTTGCAAGATTAGAGTGAAGGTTCTCCAGCAGAAAGGCATAAGACTGTCTACAAAGATAAAGATCTACAAGGCCGTAGTCCTTTCTTCACTACTGTATGGATGTGAAACGTGGACCATGTATTGACAGCAAATCAAGCAGCTAGAACCGTTCCAAATGAGATCGCTGCGCATGATCATGGGCATTTGCTGGCAACAAACCAAGGGATATTGGACAAAGCTGGTTTGACAAGCATCGAGTCATTGTTGCTGAAGGCTCAGCTACACTGGACTGGTCATGTCATCAGAATGGACAACAGCCGCATCCCCAGGCAACTGATTTATATTGTGCTTGAGGAGGACTCACGCAGACAGGGAAGGCCCAAACTGAGGTACAAAGACACCCTGAAGAGCAACCTCAGATGGTGTGACATCCAGCCACGTGAACTTGAAGCCTCTGCTGTGGACAGATCATCCTGGAGGTCTCGCACCTCCAAAGCAACAGCTGCCTTTGAAGAGGACAGACGACAGCTTCTCGCTGCTGCAAGAGACAGACGACACAGGGCCTAGTCGTCTTCAGTCCAAAATCCAGACCATTGCTGCGACACCTGTGGGTGCCTGTGTGCTTCCAGCTTTAGGCTGTGGAGTCAATGTGCTTTCATCACTGAGTGCACAGACCTCATCACCGTCGACTCCCAACAGACTAACAAGAATTCATATTGCACCTAATCAGATGAATTTTGCTCTAATGAATTAACTTGATTTATATAGGGCGCATAAAAATTTCCATAAGTTGTTTGTTCAATATGCCACCGATACACACAAACACAAAAACAGCAAGAAACAATAAAAATGCCTGCACTGCAGACAACACACACACACACTCTCTCTCTCTCTCTCTCTCTCTTACACACACACACACACACACACACACACACACACACACAACCAGGAGAGGAGTCGGGGGTTTCCCCAGCCTCAAATGTTCATTTTTTTTTTTTATTCTTTCCATTGTTGTTGATGGACTGAGGGTCCCTCCTATATCCCTGTGCTGTGTTGACCAGGTGGTGGGCATGTGGACAGCATCCTCTTTCTGCTGGAGAGGGGGGCGGACCCCAACAGTGTGGGCCAGTTTCGACGGACACCATTGTACAGGGCTGCTTTCGCTGGACACATGGAAGCTGTGCAGGTGGGGGATGAGGATGGGGGTTGGTGGGCTAGAATGGGGGTACTTGGGGGAAGGTGGCTGTGTATGGACAGGGGTTTCTTTGGTGAAAACTGCTTGGGTAAGATGGGATGTGATGAGTGTTTGTGTTTTGGATAGAAGCATTACATTAAAGTAAGAAATCAATGTTTTATGAAAAAAAAAAAAAAAAGGAAAAGGTTAAAGGCCCCAATAGCTCTTTACGGCCAGTGGGACAGTGAATTCATATCTACTGTGTCAAGGGCTCAGTGAAGGAAGGCGGGGCCCAATCCTCACCTTCGCCATTTTTAGCCATCTTCAGCCGAAGTCAGGTGTCGATTCACACCTGGATGGAGTGACGGAAATCAGAGCAAAGTGCTTTTTCCCAAAGGACACAACAACATGCTGAACTGGGGCTTCCAACCCTGATCACTGGTTCAACGCCTGTTGTTCCGCCACAGCGCCTTTTTCCTAGTGTTAACTCACTCGCTGCCATTGTCCGCATATGCGGACATCGTCGGAGAAAGCGTTGGATGCCAGTGTCCGCATATGCGGACTTGGATTTTAAAAAGTCGTGCTGTCGGAGTGACGCGTCGGATGCGAAAATCAAAAGCAGATGTGATATCTTACGTCACCTCTGGTCAGCTTTTCATTCACACACGCTGCGTGTGTGTCGCGATAAGCTCAACCGCAGTTGATAACAAAGCGTGCCCCCTGTCAGCTTTGTAAGTTGTTTGACAAGATGGCGTCACGGCGAAGTGTTCGACACGGTTGGAGAGGTGAAATGTTACTCAGCGTCAAAGATGCTTTGGAAATGATCCAAACTGAAGGCTCTGATGTCGAAGGAGATAATGTTGATTCTTTGGACAGTGAATTTGGACCAGATCCCGATGAACTAGAAATAGATTTGGCCGCTGAAGAGAGTGTTTACAATGGAGAGGAAAGTGAGGAACATGTGCCAACAGATGAGACAGACACAGACGACGAAACCACTGAGGAAACGGACGATTTTGCAAGTGTTTTCACCAGTGATTGGACTGACAATTTTTCCTTTTTCCCTCCCAGGACTCAGCATCACCTGCCATGAGCTCTTCCACTCAAGACAAGGCGGTGATACTACATCAGGCTTTTGTGTACAGTGAACTCCTTTTTTTTTCATTGTGTAGAGACAATATTTTTTTTTTTGTATGTGTGAATTTCAACTTTCTTCACCACCTGTTCATACTTCATTGCATGCACTAGGTCTTCAGTTCCTCAAATAGTGTTAGAATGTGATGTGGAACATGTTCAAGGGCACTTGGTGTACCTTTCTGATGGGTGCAAAAATGCTAAAAAATACACAAAATATGTATACCGCGATCAACATCAAGATGGTGAGTAAATACTTTGATTTTTTGCACACATATGGAACAACATTCCTTGCATACATATACTAAATATCAATTGTCTGGGTGTTTATTTGTTTTTTTTACAATTTTTTCCCCATCCTATACAAACCCTGGGTTTTCAGGGATTGGCAAGGGCAAAAACTCTTGGCATGGAGTGAGTTAAGAATTCTCCAAAGTATGTGCTTATTCTAAAGAGTTAGGAAAATTCTTAACTTACTTTGGACGATGGAACGCTATAGCATTCCTGATGTAAGGTAGCGATCCGGACGACGGAACGCTATAGCGGTTTTGACACTTAAAACTTTTTCCACATTTTCCTCATGGAGTAACATAACAATCGCAGCTACACCAGGCATTGCGAATGTGTCAAGGGTCGAATGGAAAGTTTCTTCATGAGATTTCTTAACAACACACTCCACAGCGAGCTAGCGAGTTCAGGACCCCACACGACAATCAAATCGGCATATGTATCGAAAATGGCGTCGCAGGTGATGCAAGTGGAAATTTTTGGAGCAAACTGTATCACAACAGCGGCTTTACTACTGCTGATAGGATTGAAATGTTTCGACATCGATGAGGATGATGAAGATGTTGAATAAAGTATCTGCAGTGAAGAAAGCTACTAACAAGAAGGTGCTGATAGTGACTCAGCTTTTGAGAGCAGTGAAGAGAGAGGGGGGGTGGGCGTTCACATGACATGAGGAGAGGGGTCAGTGGGTCAAGTACAGTGAATTTCATTCAGTTACTTTATGTTTTGTATTTTTTGTGATTTTTTTCCTAACCCTAACAAATGGGTCGTCTGTAGGGAAAAGCAAGGGAGAAAACTATTCATCCGGAGTGCGTTAATGCCATTTCAGTCTCACTCCAAGGTTCGAGCTAACTGGAAAGACTCGAAGAAGTTACAGTTTCAAGGAGGTGTCAAAGCATGTACAGTGATCCATATACACTACACCATAAATGCTTAAAAAAAAAAAAAAAAAAAAAAAAAAAATATATATATATATATATATATATATATATATACTGAAAGTAGATATTGGACCTATGCATAAACCCAACACACTGGTCAAGCCTTCAGAGGCTATCCAAGGTATGTATAAAAAAACATAAGGACTCTGAAATGGATCGGACAGCTGGTGAGAATGACTGCAACAGTCACTGCAGGAAAAAAAAAAATCTTGTGTGGGTTTTAGCAGTGTCAGGATTTTTTAAATTTTTATTTATTTATTTAAAAAAAAAAAAAAAAAATTCTGTCCTTGTGTTTTAGCAGTGTCAGGAAGAACAGTGTTTAGTTCTGTCTTTGTGTTTCAGCAGTGTCAGGAAGAACAGTGTTTAGTTCTGTCCTTGTGTTTTAGCAATGTCAGGAAGAACAGTGTTTAGTTCTGTCTTTGTGTTTCAGCAGTGTCAGGAAGAGCAGTGTTTAGTTCTGTCCTTGTGTTTTAGCAGTGTCAGGAAGAACAGTGTTTAGTTCTGCCCTTGTGTTTTAGCAGTGTCAGGAAGAACAGTTTTTAGTTCTGTCCTTGTGTTTTAGCAGTGTCAGGAAGAACAGTGTTTAGTTCTGTCCTTGTGTTTAGCCATGTCAGGAAGAACAGTGTTTAGTTCTGTCCTTGTGTTTCAGCAGTGTTAGGAAGAGCAGTGTTTAGTTCTGTCCTTGTGTTTTAGCAGTGTCAGGAAGAACAGTGTTTAGTTCTGCCCTTGTGTTTTAGCAGTGTCAGGAAGAACAGTGTTTAGTTCTGCCCTTGTGTTTTAGCAGTGTCAGGAAGAACAGTTTTTAGTTCTGTCCTTGTGTTTTAGCAGTGTCAGGAAGAACAGTGTTTAGTTCTGTCCTTGTGTTTAGCCATGTCAGGAAGAACAGTGTTTAGTTCTGTCCTTGTGTTTCAGCAGTGTCAGGAAGAACAGTGTTTAGTTCTGTCCTTGTGTTTTAGCAGTGTCAGGAAGAACAGTGTTTAGTTCTGTCCTTGTGTTTTAGCAATGTCAGGAAGAACAGTGTTTAGTTCTGTCCTTGTGTTTCAGCAGTGTTAGGAAGAACAGTGTTTAGTTCTGTCCTTATGTTTCAGCAGTGTCAAGAAGAACAGTCTTTAGTTCTATCCTTGTGTTTTAGCAGTGTCAGGAAGAACAGTGTTTAGTTCTGTCCTAATCTTTTAGCAGTGTCAGGAAGAACATTGTTTAGTTCTGTCCTTGTGTTTTAGCAGTGTCAGGAAGAACAGTGTTTAGTTTTGTCCTTGTGTTTTAGCAGTGTCAGGAAGAACAGTGTTTAGTTCTGTCCTTGTGTTTTAGCAGTGTCAGGAAGCACAATCCTGCTTTTCCTGATGGTTTGGTTTATGATTGGAAATGAGCGCGTGTGTGTTTGTGTGTGTGTGTGTGTGTTTGTGTTTGTGCGTCTGTGCTTGTGTGTGTCTGTGTCTGTGTGGTGGACAGGTATTACTGCAGAATGGCGCAGACCCCAGGGTGTACGCCTCTGACGGACAGACCCCAGAACATGTGAGTATCTTCACTACTGCTGTAAATAGGGTGGAATTTTATTTTATTTTAAATAAGGTTTCTTTTTCTTTCTTTTTTTCATTTCTTTTTTGCAGTGGGTAAAGTTGTTTGTTGTTTTTTTTCTATTGACAATACAGGCAGTCTACATGTCATATAGACTTTTGCTTTCAGGTCTGTAATCCAGTTTTTGAAACAAAACAAGAAAACAGAATGTTTGCTGAAAGGATTTTTTTGTTTGGTTTGTTGCTGTTTTTTTTAAAGAAAAATATTTGAATAGATGATTTTCAGAAGAATTTAATAAACAAAAACAAAGTATTAATTTGCTAGCACGTGCCTGAAAACTTCTGTTCTCGGCCTGGGGCGACACTCCTCCCAAACTCCCCTAAACAGTGTCTGCTGCTGAATGTCAATACATATTACAAGAATCTTGCAAATGATAAACGATCCCTAAAGCCAATTCTGAATGGAGTGATGAAAGGCAAATTTCAGCCATCACTTGGAGAGTAAAATGTGTTGTTGTTTTTTGTCTCACAGGCGTTTTTTGATTGGCTGATTGATATGTATACTAAAATAGTGCCTATCTTCAGTTGGAGACCAAGCTCTAAGCTCTTTACAAACACGGGGTTATTTGCACAACAGGCTACCTACCTGGGTAGTCATTCAATAAGATTTCAGGCATACACACACACTCAGACAGACATGTAACATTTTACGTGTGTGACCGTAGGCAGCCATACTCCATTTTCGGGGGTGTGCTTGCTGGGTATATTCTTGTTTCCTTAACCCACCGAACGCTGACATGGATTACAGGATCTTTAACATGGGTATTTGATCTTCTGCATACGTATACACACAAAGGGTCAGGCACTAGCAGGTCTGCACATATGTTGACCTGGGTGATCAGAAAAATCTCCACCCTTTACCCACCAGGCGCCGTCACCGAGATTTGAACCCGGGACCCTCAGATTGAAAATCCAACGCTTTAACCATTTGGATATAATCGCATCCAGAATTGGCCTTTTCTCCCATATGAGGACACACACCGACAGGTAAGCCTGTCTGCCTACTCATCCGTTGGATGGATGGGAGACTCCATCATTGTGCTGATTCTGACATGTAGCCATTTCTTGTCTGATGCAGAAGGTGGAATGCTAAGAGAGGTTCAAACAGGCTTAGATTTTACAGTTAGAGACTAGTAGCATGTACATCTCTGGTCACTAAAACTTGACTTACAGAGAAGAAGACTTCATGATCAAAGTGTTTGAAGTGGATGAGCTTGCCTCATCTGCTGTTCACAGTTTTGTTAAAAGAACTGAACTGGTCCAGTGTGTTTATTTTATCGGTTGTTTACTCCGAACACAATGGACTATGTTGCTGAGCAAACATTATGAAAGCACACTTGATCGCAGAATTTTGGCAAAACCACACAGCTGCATAGACTTACTCTTGCTGGATGGCTCAACAGACTCAACGTATGGGTTGGTATGAGGCAAATGAACTTATGCAGAGAAACATGTTCCAACATCATCTGAGTAGTTGGGTAAGAAATGTTTGCATTTTTTTTTTTAGTATGAGGGAAGTGTCCTTTTTCCTTATTATTGTTATTTTATTTTTATTTTATTTTTTTCATCAGTAGGAGTTTCAAACCTTCAAAGCACTTTATAATAGCATGTCAGTAAGACTCAAAGCACACAAAAATACCTCACACACACACACACACACACAAGCAGGCACACTCACAAAATTGATACGCATGAAAAAAACTATGTTGATCTATAGAACACAGATATGGAACGGAGTGCCATAATTGTGTAGAAACTGCTTGAAGAAGAATATTTCTGGATTTGTTTTGAAGGATGTGAGTGAGGGACTGAGGTGGACTGAACAATGCAGTGAAATCCAGTTCGTACATCTGAAGAACTAAAGGCTCTCCCACCATGTTTCTCTCTGTTGAACGGGGGGACGCAAATGGTTCTATCATCAGTGGAGGAGGAGTGGGAAGACATTAAACAGACCTATCTGCTGAGAATGTCACATATATACTGAAGAGCAGTTACACAAATTACAGGAAAGCAGAGACAGGGTTTTTGTTTTTAACTGGATGCTCAATAGGAATGCAGTGTAATTCTTTAAAGAGAGGTGTACACCAAGCTGTGTATTTTTATCAAACAAAAAAGAGCGGTAACTCTCTCCATACACAAGGTACACAACTTCAAATCAAATTGTCTGTATATTCTGTTTAGCGTGTTCAGGATTAAAAGGCTATGCCAGTCTTGAATAAAAAACTAATTTGTGTTTGCACATTTCTTCTGTCATTGCTGCTGTGTGCTCTTGTCAGACGATTGGTATAAGGACCAACCCAGAGCATCCTTTTTTAAGGAAGTATCTGGGTTTGTTCCAATGTACCTTATATTCATTTACCTGTGTGCTAGCTGAATCAGCAGCACAAGCAGCATTGACTCAAAGTTGTGTACCTTGCGTATTTATAGAGTTACCACACTTTATTGTTTGTTAATCATTTACTCTCATTGACTCATTATTCTTTCATGTATATTTTTGTGGTGTGTTTCTTTCCCGTTATTTACCCTGCTCCACGGTTTCAGGTAGCATCAGTGGAGGCCATAGCCCAGCTGCTGTCAGAGTGGGACATCTCGCAGACAGAGATGCTGCTGAAAAAGCTTGAGCAAGCTACAGAACAGAGGAAGGAGGAAGAAAGGAAACGAAAGGAGGCGGAAACCTCTAAGTGCGAACGTGTTGTTTTGCTGCTGTTGTTCATATTGTGTGCTATATATGTGTGTCGTTTTGCTGTAATTGTTTATATTGTGTGCATGAGTCGTTTTGCTGTTACTGCTTATATTGTTTGCTTTGTGTGTATGTTGGCCATTTTCTTGTTTTGTTTATAATGTGTGCTGTATGTATGTGTTGTTTTGCTGTTATTGTTTATATTGTATGCTGTGTATGTGCTGTTCAGCTTTTACTGTTGATATTGTGTGCTCTGTGTGTGTGTGTGTGTGTGTGTGTGTGTGTGTGTGTGTGTGTGTTTTGTTTTGCTGTTACTGTTTATATTTGTGCTGTTTTTGTGTTGTTTTTCTTTACTGTTTATATTGTGTGCTGTTTTTGTGTTGTTTTGCTTTACTGTTTATATTGTGTGCTCTGTGTGTGTGTGTCGTTTTGCTATCACTGTTTATAATGTGTGCTGTATGTGTGTATTTTTTTGCTGTCTTTGTTTATATTGTGTGCTGTGAACATGTCATTTTGTCATTACTGTTTCTATTGTTTACTAAGAACATGTCATTTCACTGTCTATGTTTCTATTGTGTGCTGTGAATGTGTTGTTTAGCTGTTACTGTTTCCATTGTGTGCTGTGAACATGTCATTTCACTGTTTCTGTTTCCTATTTGAGTTGTGAACATGTCATTTAGCCCTTACTGATCATATTGTGTTCTGCATAGGCGTTGTTTAATGTGTTGTTTGGATTTTAAATTTTGTGTGTGTGTGTGTGTGTGTGTGTGTGTGTGTTAGAGAATTCTGTACAATTTTTAAGATTGAGTGAAAACATGATTAAAAGTAGTCCAAGAGTGGAAAAACAACATAAACATAACATGATTATGACAAATGCAATATAGTGTGATGTGATATGACACTTCTAGGCTCATGCAAGCATGCACACACACATGCACACACACACACACACACACACACACACACACACACACACGCACACATGCACGTGTGCGCGCGTGTACACCTCCCCACCCCTCCATACACACACGCACATGGAGAAATAAATACAATGTGTTGGTTCCTTGCAGGCTGGAAGATCAGGTCCATGAAGCAGAAAAGGAATATGAGACAATGCAGAAAAAGGTAAGTCAGTGCATGGCTGTAATCAGTAGGAGCTTGGCTGTGGGCAGTGGGGAGACATGCATCATACATAACATCAGGTTTTGTGTCCAGTTATCATTCAGCCTGTCCAGTGGAAAGCCACAGAAAAGAAAAAAAACAGAGAAGAAAAACAACAGAAAAAAAACAACATAAAAAAACCAGCCATGAACCCTATTAGAATTCATGGTCAAAGGTGAAAATGATAACAGTGGTGGTGTTATTATTCTCATGATGATGATTGAGGATTGTGTTTCACATTCGCTGTCATGATGTGATGATGGTGGTGGTGGTGATGATGACGATGATGGTGACAATGATGATGATGACAGCGATGATGTTGAAGAAATCTGTTCCGTACATGATCCTTCACACACCAGTTCACACACCACCACTACCACCTTACAGACCAGTCTGACTGACTGACATGTGTTGGTCTCCCCCACCCCACCCACTTACCCCTACCCCCTTCTCCCTCTTTGAGCTGAGTACGTCACATGCAGAGTTGGAGAAGAGCCACACTGTTGGCTCTGCCTTGAACCTGTTGGACGGTTGCTGATGAGTATGCTTGTCAGCGAAGGGCTGTTGCCCGACTGAGATGGGATGTTAAGATAAGTTACAACTTTATTGTCTGTGACTGCACAGAAATTTGTCTTTTGGCTCGAGTATTTATGACATTAAAAACACAGAGCACAGTCACTTTAAGAACATGAACATTAGTGAAAATATGCGACACAATAACTAAAACAATGAAGTTGATGTTGACTTGGTAAGAAAATCCACATGCCACTGACACTAAAATGTAAGACAAACTAAACACATGTACAGCACAATCACCCATAAAACATTTATGAAGATAATCATGCATTACGAAAGCTTTTTGAATAGAATCGATGAGATCACATAAGAAAACAAATAAATAGATAGATAAATAAAATGAAATAATGTAACATGAATAATAAATAACTCACCCACTCACATATATACCCAGTCAACATGCCTACCCCCCCCACCCACCCCAGCACTCCCCTCCACACACATCCACATCAGGACACACTGGTAACTCACCCACTCACATATATACCCAGTCAACATGCCTACCCCACCCACCCACCCCAGCACTCCCCTCCACACACATACACATCAGGACACACTGGTAATAACAGTGCACCAGCCATTGAGGTTACAGGTCAGGATGTCGGTCACCATTCTTTATTTGAACTCCCTCCTTGTGGCTCCGCATCACTTTCATTCAGCAAAAAGTCAGTCAAACCACTTGGAAATGTACAAGAAATTTTTGATATAAAGACAAGCCCCAGACTTATTTTGGTGAGGTAGTGTGTGGGTTTGTTCTAATGTACATTTTATGTACCTGTGTGCTAGCTGAATCGGTGACACGAGCAGCATTGACTTGGAGCTGTGTACCTTGTATATGGAGAGAGTTACTTCTCTTCATTGTTGTTCAGTCCTTTAGGTTGGGGATGTTACACAGACTGTTGATTGTTAATGTATTCACACCTTAAGTAGATAGTACTTGCTTTTCTACAGACATAAGGGTTGACTGACTACGGTCCTTTGTGTTTACAACCCTTCAGTAGGGGCTATGGCCTAACTGAATAAATCATCTGGTCTGGTCTGGTCTGTTCTGTTCAATCCTTTACTCTCATAGCCTCCTTGTTCTTTCATTTTGAGACAAGAAGTACAGTTTTTGTGCTTGGAAATTCTTGCCACGCTGATTCAGTTTCACGATACCCTTCACGTAGGTCACGGACTATCAATACCTGGCAGACTGATTTGACCGAGTGATTGTCGTCATTTTGTTTTCAGCTGAACAGGTCGTACCAAGAGCTGGAGAAGAGGATCAGGGAGCATGACAAGGCCAGTGCTGAAGGGTTTGAACGTACGGACATCACACTACAGGTGGGTAGACCCCCCCATGCCTCCCTTCCCCACCTCTCAATCCTCCTCTCCCTCTCGTTCTCACTACTAGCTTTTTTTTTTTTTTTTTTTTTTTTTTTCTATGTTGTTGGTTTTGTCTTTGATCCTTAAAGGCTGACACAGGTTTTTTTTTGTTTTTGTTTTGTTTTTTTGCTATGCTACGAGAGTATATATGTTGAGGAAAGTTGGAGAAAAAAAACGAGAGAGAAAAAAAAAAAAGGTCATAGTTTTAATCTTAGTTCTTAGTTTTCTGTTTGTCATCTTTTTTCCTGTCTTTTGTAGCTCTCTGTCTGTCTGTCTGTCTGTCTCTTTTTGATTGTTTCATTCTCCCCCCTCCCTTTCCCCCTACCCCCAGTATTGGAATTATGGCCTTTGGCTGATGTTTTCAAAAACAGTTTTTAATTTAGATTTGGATCTTTCTCTCTTTCTCGCTCTCTCTTGCTCTGTCTTGGTCTGTTTGTCTTGGATGTCTGTCTGTCTCTCTTTTCTTGATAATTCTCTCTCTGTCTCTCTTTCTCTGTATAAGTCTCTCGCCACCACCCCCACCCCCACCCCCACCCCCTGCTCACTCCCTGAGTCTCTTGCTCTCTCTGTCTCTGACTATCTGATGGAAAGCTTTGCTAATTCTATATAGAAAGTTAGTAGCTGATGGAAAATTTTGCTGTTTCTGTCAATGAATTAAGAAATTCATATGATGGTACTGTTCTCAGACGTCTTACTCCCTCCCTCCCTCTGTGTCTCTGTTGGTCTGTATGTCTGTCTGTCTGTCTTTCTCTATTTTCTCTACATTTCTTCATTCATATACGTTATTCTACAGAGTATGTTTGCGTTTATGTGTACAATTTCCATGTAGTCCTTTTCATGATTTGTAATGAATGTGATGCTTTGATTTTTTTTTCTTCCTTTCTCATTTGATGTTATATGATGCTATTGTAATTCATTTGTTTAAAATTTTCCCCAGTTTTTCTCCTTTTGGGGACTGGATGAAAAAAAACAACATTGTTTGCCTATTCTGTTACCCTCAGAAATAAAATTCATTCATTCATTCATTCATTCTTTCATTCATTCATTCATTCTGTCTCTCTTTCTCTTCTTCCCTTCTCCTGTCTTCCTCCTCCGCTTTTACCTTCTTTCCTTCTCTCTTGACCACAGAAATGCGATGTTAAGGGGGGACACGGCAGTGCAAAAGAGACCAAAATGATGATTTTTCATGATTTGTGTTTTTGATGGATTTTGATTCTTGAACATCTCTTCTTTCATATGCATAAGTTTTTTTTTTCACTGTAAAGATGTCTTTAACAATGAAAAAATAGCCAATATAGATTACTTGCTGAATCACGATAGTGTTTATTTTGTTCAATTTTGACGCAAGTTGTCAAGTTTCTGGCCTTGACAACATACCTTGGACTTGCTCAATGATGAGTAAACCTACAACCATGAGAATTTGGATGATCGTTTTATTGAAGTTTTTTCACAAGTATGTATGAAAATATTTTCTGGGTTTTAAATCATAGCAGTTCCAATCTTTTTACCCATTGTAAATTTTGAGGATTTCGCAATACCCAAAATTTCAAAAATTCATAAAAAGTACAATAATTGAAGAATCAACACAATCTCATGTGAAAATGAAGATAATGTCATTGTATATCAAGTCCACATAACAAAAAGTGTCTGCATGCACCACATGGACCACAAACCCGATTTCTTTGATACATTGTTTGGCGGCCATTTTGATTTGTTTCCATAGCAGCGGGTATTCCCAGAAATCTAAGAACACTTTTTTTTTGTGATCCACAAGTGATGATACACCTAGTAGACAAAAAAAAGAAAAAGAAAAAGACAGATATAGTTGGAGAGAAAAAAAAAGTCGTTATCTGACCTTAGTGTCTGGCCTTAATGTGTGCACAAACAGACCATCCATGACGCTGAGGCAGACCTGGAGGTTACCAAGATTGATGTGGAGAAAGCACGAGACAAGCTGGCAAAGATCAGACTGCTGCTCCGGGAAAAAACTACAGGAGAAGGTGTGTGTGTGTGTGCGTGTGTGTGTGTGTGTGTGTGTGTGTGACCAAGAAGCTTCAGTTTCAGTTTCAGTATCAGTTTCAAGGAGGTGTCAAGTGATGCGGACTGATCCAAATGTGCAGCACCACATCTGCTTTTTTGTTTTGTTTTTTTGTTTTCAGTACTCTTAAAAAAAACATGACAAGAACTCCAACCACTTGGTGTATTGTATGTCATTTACTCAGTACTGCCATTCACTCTCCTGCCTTTCCCCACAGACAGCCCATTTGTATAGGTTAGTAAAAAAAAAAAAAAAAAAAAAAAAAAAATCACCAAACAGCAAACGTTAGAAGTTATGAACTTCCCTTCTGATGCTGTCTTCTAGTGAGATGATGAATGTATCCATAATTTTATGTTCAAAATTTGCACACACTGATGGCTTATAAATGAATCCAGTAAAGCACAGCCAGTTTGAAACAGTTTGAATTCAGAACATTATAAAGCCCCGATGCGGGGGTCTTTCATCTGAAACAGTTGTCTGCATTGTGACTGGGAAGAAACTGGGGCGAACGCCATTGTTGACACGCTGTTCACGTAAACCAGTCACCTCGAAAATTACTCTCCTGCTCACAAGCACAGCAACACACACTGCATTTAGTGGTCGCAGTGGACAGTTGAAAGGTCAGTTAAGATATTTTTAGCGTATAATGTCATTATGCAAATTAGGTGCTACTCTAAAAATTCTGAAACAGTTGTAAACAGTTGGTTCTCGATCGAAGCCCATCATCTGGAGAGAGATAAATCATGTGATCGATGGGTGCAATAGCCGAGTGGTTAAAGCGTTGGACTTTCAATCTGAGGGTCCCGGGTTTGAATCTCGGTAATGGCACCTGGTGGGTAAAGGGTGGGGATTTTTCTGATCTCCCAAGTCAACATATGTGCAGACCTGCTTGTGCCTGAACCCCCGTCGTGTGTATACACAAGCAGGAGATCAAATACGCAAATTTAAAATCCTGTAATCTATGTCATCATTTGGTGGGTAATGGAAACAAGAACATACCCAGCATGCACACACCCGAAAACGTAGTATGGCTGCCTACATGGCAGGTATAAATGGTCATACACGTAAAAGCCCACTCGTGTATATACGAGTGAACGTGGGAGTTGCAGCTCTTGAACGAAGAAGAAAAGAGGAAGGAGAATCATTGATCAGGCTATGTGAAGACTGAAATGAGACTGGTTATACAGCGCTGTTGTATTGTCAGTGTGACCATGTTTATGTGACATGATGGAATCTAAAATTAATGCACACAGTGGTGTTAAATTGGTTTAGGTATCAGTTATAGGATCTTCTTTCTTTTTAGTGATTTTTATTTTTATTTGATTGTTACCTTTTTTCAAAGGAGGACTGGGCACAGCTTGAGTTACGTTTTCAGATGCATATATATATATTTTTTTTTGGTAGTATTATTAATATTTGTATGGCGTCTATCCTCAGTCAGAGACAGTTAGAGCTCCTCACTCAGAGACAGTTAAAGCTCTAAGCACTTTGTAGATATGAAGTCATTTGCACCACAGGCTGTCAACATGCGTGCAGCTGACTGCAAGCTGCCTTTAGGCGTTCATCATTAGCTTCCTGTATCATCCGGCCAGACTTAATATGCGCATGTATGCACACAAACACACATATGCACATGTATATTACATATATATTACATACATTATGTATATGTATATTTCATGTATCTGATTGATTGTGCAGCTGGTGAGATTGGCGAAGATCGTCCGGGACAGAAAGTGCTGATCCGAGAGTTGGACGATGTTCTCTTCCGAGATGTGGGCAACAAGATTAAAGATTCGGGGAAGTGCGTGATCGTGTGTTATCGCATGCATGTGTATGAAAGTGTGGTAAGCCTTGGCATTGGTGTTTCCTCAGCAGCTCTAACAGATATATGCAAAAAATTCTGCTACTTTGCTTTGCCCCTTCACTTCCCGGTGAATGTTCCCCTAGCATTTGACAAGATATGCCAGATCTAGTCTTCTGCATTGTCATATTAAATTTTGTCAGTATAACAACGCATCCATTGTTTTTTTAGGTCTGCAAAGATCTTCTGATTGAAAAGAGTCATCTATACATAAGGCACATTAGTGTTATGAAGCACAAGTCCAGCAACAAGTTGAACATTTAACGAAAGACAACAACTGGTGATTTTCACTGGTCTCGTGAAAAATGCTTTTTTTGATAAGTAGTGGTGAAGTAGGCTCATATGATGGTTGAAAAAGAAAGGGGGAAAGTGTCATCCCAGTTTGCAGTAGGTCTCTACAAACATCACCAGTGTTATAGCCAGAAAAGGTCCCATTCTAAATCCGATGCTGAAACTTGTGAAAGTTTTTGTTGTTGTTTGTTGTTGTTGTTAACTCTTTCCGGACAAAGGAATGCTCACGCATTCCTACACACTATTCGGTTTCGGACGAAGGAATGGAATAGCATTCTCCGAAAGTAAAATTCCATCATGCGCTGTACACGTGATTTTGTGATTAGCCAAGCAGAGTGCGCTATTCTGTGTCACTCCACAGTCGAACAGTAGGATTGGTTAATATGGGATGTGTGGCCTGTCTCGCACACACGCTGACAAAGTCACTGACCAGTCGTCTGCTCGCGTGCCAGCCTGTTAGCAAAGCGGCCTCTTCTTGGAATGTTGTGAAGCGAACAAGGCAGTGACGGCAATGTTTTAGGGTTGCCAAAGTACTTGAAATGCTACAAACTGAAGGGTCGGACATTGAAGAGGTGGATGATGACGAAGAAGAAAGCGAATTTAATGCAGAAAGCGAGCATGGGTATGGTGATTCGGGGTGAAAAATTGGCAGTATTTTCTACATATGGCAAAACTGTAAAAATAAGATGAGAAATTTGATTTTTTTACATGTAATAGCTCAACACGTAATAAACCAGTTCTGAAAGTTTCATTTTCTTACACAGTATTTTGTATTTTTTGTAATTTTTTTTTCCTAACCCTTACAAATGGGCCGTCTGTGGGGAAAAGCAAGGGAGAAAACTTGTCGTCCCGAGTGAGTTAAGGTCAGCAATACTGATGATGATGGGAGTGACTGCCATGTTGATAGTGCAGTTCAGTTGACTTGCTTACTGCATTACAAACAAATCCATACACCATAATTGCTAAGCAGATGCCTGACCAGCGTTACTCAACATGCTTTGTCAGGTTTTGAGGGAAAAGAAAAGAAAAGAAATAAAATGAAATAAATGAAATAGAATAAAATGAAATTGATTGACTTGCTAGCTAGCTAGCTAGTTTACTACCTGACTAACTATCTAATTAATTAACTAATTAACTGACTAACTAACCAGCTAACCAACTAACTAACTGACTAATGATAATGATGAATCATATTGCTTTAATTCATTGTGCCCTTTCAAGTTCATAACATTCTCATCGATATCATATAAAGCATATGTCTTTGGCAGTGACAAAAACAAACCTAAACAAAACTGCAGCTTGTAACTTATTAACTTGTTATTCTAATGTGATGTATTTTATCTGTATTGTTTAGCGCTTTGTTTATGTACAAAACATTGTACAGAATTTAGTGAAACAAGATATTTTTTTGGGAAAAAGAATTTTTAAAGGAAGAAGGTGGCAGACACTTGTCTGCCAATACAGTGTCCATGAGGGTCTGGCTGGATTCCCAGTCATGCCCTTTCTCCCAAGTTTGACAGGAAAATGAGACTGAGCTGGATATCCACACATTCAGATGAGACGATAAAATGAGATCCTATGTGCAGTATGCACTTGGCACACCGAAAAAAGAACTCGTGGCAACAAAATTGTTGTCGTCTGGCAAAATTCTGTTGAAGAAATCCACTCTGACAGGTACACAAAGATATATATATATATGTACATATATGGATATAGATATATAGATATATGTGCATGCACTCAAGGCCTGACTATCGTGCTGGGTTTTGCTGCATGTTTTTGCAGTTCAGTTCAGTTCAGTTACTCAAAGAGGCATCACTCATTCGGACAAATCCATAAACGCTACACCACATCTGCTAAGTAGCGCAACCCCACGCACTTGCACTTCGTCAGGCCCTTGCAGATGTGGTGTGTAGCTTATGCTGGATTTTTGTCTCGAATGTCAGAGACGCCTCCTCTTCCTCAAAGAAGGAGGAATGGAAACGGAAACCAAAACCGAAAGTGAAACCAGAACTTCAACTTCCTGTTGTTTTGCTTGCCCACAGATGGCCGCTGATCATCGACCCCTCGGGGCAGGCGTCGACGTTCCTGCGGTACAGGGACACCAACTACATCAACGCCATCCGGCCGAGCGACATGGAGGACCAGCGGGCACGCATGGCCATTCTGGGGGCCCTGCGGTTCGGCAAGCCCCTGGTGCTGGACATGATGGAGGTGGACATGTTCCAGACCATCAGTGACTGCTTCGACCACATCATGCCGGGCCTGCTGCCTGCCATCATGGACATGTCCATTCTGCAGAACCAGAAGTAGGTCAAGGTGTTAAGGGTCGAAAGTTGGTGACATGTCCCATCCTGCAGAACCAGAAGTAGGTCAAGGTCGAGGTGTCAAGGGTTGAAAGTTAGATGAAGCATGTGTGTGATTTCCTGAAATTGGGGGAGCCCCCATCTTAGCAGAACCAAAAAGTAGGTGAAGGTCATTGATGTTGAAGGGTAAGTGAAGGTCGTAGTTCCTAGAAGGGACCAGTCCATTGTACAGAACCAAATGTAGGTCAAGGTCATAAAGGTCAAAAGTAAGTGAATGTCATTAGTTTCTGAAGTCCATTGTGCAGTACCAAAATTAGGTGAAGGTAATAATGGTCAATAATAGGTTAGGGTCGTGGCT
>NC_134895.1:23483812-23506312 GCF_041734735.1 Babylonia areolata
CACGGGTACATATCAGCTTTTCAAACAATTTTTGCAGATTAAAAATTCAGTCTTCTGTGGCCTTTGTAGGGATGGCTGGGAACTTACCTCACATTCAAGAGACACTTCACTGGTGTGGTGAATGGTAACAGCGACAGTCATCATGTTAACACAAGAGTTCCCATAGTTAATTATCAGATAGCAGTGGACCATTTGAATATTTTTGTACTCTGGCTGGGAATTATCTGAAGAATTTTCAATCTTAAGTTATATGAAAAAAAAAAAAAAATGGAAGAAACATTTTTCAGTGAAAGAATGAAGAAAAAATATTGTACAGTTTATGGAGGTTCCATGGTAGAATCAGGTGTTGAATGTATACCCTTTTGTGATCAGGGTTTGAGGACCTATTTCGGTATAGTGCTGTGTCCTTTGGAAAGGCAATGCACTATGATTTTCCTCACTCCACCTCACTTTAATTGGAGAGGATTAAAATGGCGAAATGAGATGGACTGGGCCCCACTTTGCAGTGTATCCTATACTTGAGTGTGAGTCTGTGTATGACAAGAGAAAGCAGACCTTTACTGAAACTTGTACCGGGTTGTGAGGTGGTGTAACCATGCAGTAGGTGGTTCTTTGTGGTCAAGTTGTTGTTGCATGTTTTCTGATTGCATTTTGCTGTTTCGTGTCAAAATTGTCCATGGCATTTATGTGTATGATAATGGCTGGTATTGTTTGGTTTTATTTGAGTGTCTGTTTTCTAAACTGCAAGAATCTATTTTCAGGACTAGTAATGCATCACACTTGGTTTGTTACAGTGTGTTTTTTTTATGTTGAATTCTTCTTGCAGGTTTTCCACTGGTCAACCACTAAACCTTCCTATATGATTGTTACTTTTTTTCATGTTTTGCCTTTCCTTGGGGTGTGTTTTAAAGACTGTACTTGTTTTTAATCTTTATTTGGTTTTTGAATGAGGCCAAATCATATATATTCAGTGAAATTTAAGTTGTAGTTATGAATGTGTGTATGGATGGTATTTGAAAGAGAGAGAGAAGAGTAGAAAGCGTGTGTATAAGTGACTCTAGATTTATAAACACAGTTATATTTGGAACCACATGAGACTGAGAATCACACAGACACCTACATACATTATGTGCATGTACATATACAAGCACATAAACGCATGTGCACGCACACATACAAACAAACTCTTACTCAAATACAAACAGAGCTGTACTAAAACAAATCTTTATTAGGGGTTCATGCACTGTCTTACAAAAGCAAGTTTATCCTGAATATTTGTATTTTATACAACCATACATGCATTAAACACAGCACAGCAAATTTGTAACAATCATTGTGTTCACTGAAGAAGGAAAAAGCATAACATGAGTTTGGTAACAAGAAACAAATTTTAACTGTGGGAATGAGAGAAACAACAACAATATTTGTACAAAAACTACTAACAGACTAAAAACAACTTTAATAAGAATTCAATAGTTTAAAGAAGAAACTTAACATTACCATTATATTATGCAAAATTTTATTTCTTTATTTACACTAACTATGGGGATATTTACCGGTACATATAAGTTGACTTAACACTGTTGTTAATATGTGTATTAAAGTTATTTGCAAGTGTTGGTGTCACAAATTCAATATATCTTTGTGTGTGTGTGTGGAAGTGCTTAAAAGAAAAAGTTCTCTGCCACTTTAAAGTGTTTATCTTCAAATGAAGAATGTACTGACATACAAAAGCTTTTGAACTTACTGGACAAAATAAACCTAATCATATTATATGCAATAAAATATTATGATTCAGGTGAAGTGAATGGTAGATGTATGCTCTGATCACAGAGAAAGAATATGAGAGAGAGAGAGAGATTTATGCATTGTTGCAGATACAAAATTGTTGATAAATGCTTTTAAAATCAAAATGGTTAACTTACAGTGCAGTGTTGATTTTGTCACTTTTATGCAAATTATAACAACAGTATTCGAAAATCTTAAGAACACGGACAATTGATTCAGTCACACTGAAATTTGTACGTTTCATATTTTTGGAGGATTCTTGGGAAAAAAGGGTATGCTGTGTAAGTGGGTTTTTTGAAAAAAAGTATATGTAGTGTTTGCCGCATAAAAAAGCAAGATGTGCTTCTAACTTAACAAAATAAGATCACACCAATTTACAAAACATATGACTTTAATTGGATGATCTATTGATGCATGCTCATTGAATTATAGGTTTATTCCTTTGGTATTTGCCTATGCACTGAATATTTTGTACAACTCTACGCAACATACAAGAACTAAAATCTAAGAAGTAAGCTGTAGCTGAGAATTATCATACATCATGTCGGAGAATGCAAGTGCTGCTTTATACAAGGCCCAGAAAAGTAATGCTTTTATAGGAGATGCTTGCTACCAATACATTCACCAGGTTGTAAATATTGCCATTTCTCAACACTTAACACACAAACAAGAATTACATCTGCCCCATAACTGGGGTTATACAGAAGGGGGTATTTCTGTGCACATGATTAAAGCATTCAAAAAGCAAATGTACACAGGTGATTTTACACTTTAGAAAGAAAAAAACAACAGCAACTTGTACATCTTTAGTTCAGCAGCAGTCATACTCTTTGAATTGTATGCACAGGGGGGGAGGGGGGGGGGGATGTTTGTTGTAATAGTGTTTTAAACAAATATACCTCTCTATATAATGAGTTTTTCTTTCATGGAGGTAGTGGTTGGAAGGGAGAGGTGTTAGATAAAAATGCTGCCTTGATTGCATTTAATTTGCTCCAAGCTCAGCAAGCTTTTCTTTTTCTTTTCTTTTTTTTCCCCCATATTTCAGTGATCATTCTGTCACAGAAAGCAGGTTATCAAACAGCCCAGCATGTATGCCAACTAAATGATTTTTCTCATGTTACATATATTAAGAGCAGTGAAGTCCCCTTTTATGATTGTTTTGCACGAATCCGGCACAGCCTTCATTATTCACTGGTGGGTGGTATGTTACGAGAAGATTATGTGTATCATATCTGCTGCAAAGCTAACTTCACATAAGTTTAGAATAAAATGAAAATAGATTCCATCTTGCAGAAAGAGCCTAGTATTTGGTCTGTGGCCAAAGATAGGTGCTGTATAAGTATCAGTAATGATAAGAATCAAAACTTGTTTAATGCCTTCATCTTCATCAGACCGCAGAATTAATACAGTCTGTTCATATCAATTCTGATAAGATAATAATAATTCGCATTTGTACCAGGCTGTGCCAGGGAGCGTGTGTGTTGAACAGCCATTTGTGGCATGGAGAATGTTGAAGCATGCTGACTCGCAACAGTGATTGAGAGCAACTGAAGTCAAGGTGATCAAGAAAGGAGAACATGTGTGATAGTAATAATGAATACTTGTGACAACTGGCCAGTGAAATAGTATGGCTCCGAGTTCGACCTTGACCTCTTAATAAAATCATTTTGAAAGTAAAGTTCACACACACACACGCGCGCGCGCACACACACACATCAGAATCATGATTCAATTCAGCAGTTGAAAAAATGTCAAGCACTTTCTGTCTTGTATGCCCATTACTAGCAAGACTTCTGAACCTGTCCAACTCAAGTCTGGAGAAAAGAGTGGCGTTTTTCATACAGTAATCCAGTTTTTTAGTCCCTGTGAAAACGAAGCTCTACCACATTTAAAAAAGAAGAAAAAAAGAAGAAGAAATAAATGAATAATAATAATAATACTGGACTCACGGATAGATATATTGTGGGGAAGGGTTGGGGAGCTAAACAGAACAGCTGGAACAATGTATCAGACATGATTCTAAGCTTAGATCTCAGAACGGGACATTATACAATGAACATGAATTCAGAGTAGAAGCAAACGCTATCCGAAACGGACACAATCACAAACACGTTGATTCACATGGCCATCTCATTCGTGGATCCTAGACTGGAAGTTGGGATGTCCAAGACTCAAGGTTTTTGCCTCATACTTCTGGTTTCCAAGTCATCATTAACCCCTTCACTGGTACTGATGTCCGTGTTTAGTCAGTGAAGGGCCGTTGCATAACTGAGGTTACATGTCAGGATGACAGTCATCTGTTCTTTAATTAGACTTCTTACACTTCGGAATGCGTAGTGTTTGTTCAGCAAAATCAGTGATATCATTGCAATGTAACACACAAAAAGTAAGAAATGCCATCGAAGCTGCTGCCACACTGATCTCATTTCGCTATGGCTAAGCAGCCAAAGGGTGAAAGTAACTGCACTAATGACAAGTCGCATGCCAACACTAAACATGATGATGACACCCGTTCAAATGCATCTCGTGCAGATGTTTCTTGCAGGTTGCTGCCACATCGATGGAACCCTCTACTCACAAAATACTGAATGATGGAATTGTTCACGTTGCTGCACCTTCGTGCAATGCAAAACAAACATGAGCAGAGGCTGGTACAATATAATACAACCCTGAGATAGGTTTGCCATTTAATAATTATACAGTGATGTTTAGGCTGGGCATTATTTATTCTTGCTGATTTTCTTGCGCTTTGTATGGCAATTGAACATGCTAAAAGTGGGGCAGAATCCTAGCATACATTACTTAAAGCAAAACTTTCATTGAAAACAAAATAATTATACACTTACATCAGTAAGAAATGTGATCACTCACTTGCATGCACACACAGACATATTCCCGGCTTCACTGAACACCCTCCCATTTTTATTGCTTGGGGAGACAACGATGTTACTATAATTTTGCGACTGTTTACATTTGTTTCCCCTGGATCAGAAGTGTGTGCATGTGTTCATCGACAAACCGATTCAGTACCCATGCCCCACACAAAAAGATTTTTTTTTTTTCCCAAGAAGACTGTCATCATCACATCTTTGCCTTGAATTTATTCTGATAATGATACTAAATATTTTAATGTCATACATTAATATGGACGCCGCGTACACATGAACACTCACATCACAGAAAGTATAGCCTGGCATACACAAATCTTGATAAATCAAATCTACCATCCCACTTTCTGGAAGATAATTTTGCCGCAGGGTTTGCAATCTCTATGGAAATTAACAGTTCTTAATGCGTGTACTGGGCTCATATTTCATTACAGCAATGTTTGGAATGCTAAACGCCATAACTCAGCACATTTTCACCTTTTTAGCTTATCTGGTTATCATTGCTGCCAAGGTTTTTCTTTGGTATTATAGGATTGGTGTTTTTTTTTCAATATCTGATATCGGGTTTATTATCTCTCTACGACACGGCACACCTACATGCAAATGAAGTCAGTGCTGGAACCGACACAGCAGCATCTATGCTATAGGCTGTACTGCAGTGGAAGGTTATAGCCTGCATCCATCGGCAGATCAAGGGTAAAACCTGACTCTAACATGCTTTAACAGCAACAAAAACAAAACAAAACAAAAAAACCCCAAAAAAACAACAACTTAAAAAAACCCAGCAACAACCCAAAGCCGCTGAACGAAGCTTCGTTCACGTCAATCGAGATACCCAACAAACTCCCTACAATCCTACAACCTCATCGAAAGTCTGCTTTCTGCTGGACCTACTGCGACGATGACCCAGCTTATGATTATTATTACTTGTAACTCTCCCAGCGGAATTCCTCCGGCTCTTCCTTCCCTTCCTAGACTTTTTAGAAGAGGAGGAGGAGGTGGAGGAGAACAGCTTGCTCCTCCTACGTCCTCCCTTCTTCTGCAGCCTCCCTTTCCTGCTGTTGCCGCGCCCCCTCCTCCTGCCGCGGCGGCCAGTGGTCAGCTGACGCAGCGCCCTCCTGCTCCCCTCTCCCCCACGGTGGTGTCGCCTCCTCCTTCGGGAGCGGCCGGAGAGATGACGTAAACTTCGGGGCTGTCCACCGCCGCCAGCGCGGAAGGTCTGCTGCAGACGTCTGCGGCGCTGCTCGGTGAGGAGCTGCCTGAGCATGACGTCGCCCGTCACCTTGCCCCAGGCCCCGACGATGTAGGTCTCGATGTCGTTGGCGTTCACCCCGCGCACGATGCGGAAGTAGCCGTTCTCGCCCCACTCGGGGCCCCACGAGTTGGCGCAGATCTGACATCATATGATGGATGGGAGCATGTAAAGTCAGTTTAATTTTTTAAAATTTTATTATATATATATATTTTAAGTGCTTTATCGTTGCGTCACTAAAAAGAAAAAAAGAAGTTAATTTCAAGGCAACTGAGCAAGTATACTGTCAGTTTTTAACTTTGCCTGATGAAAAAAACACACAGATGAATAAGGAGCTAGCATTAGGCCTACAGGGTGTCGTTTTCAAGACAAAAAAAGGAAGTACAAAATGTTTTTGGTTTTTTTATGTTGATGTTCTTTGTTTTGCTTTTTTGTTTTTTTTTTTTAACTGCGCAATCATTGTCGTGATGTAAAAATAAAATAGAATAAAGAGCTAGTATTAGATGGCGTTATTTTTCAAGGCATCACAAAATTAATATTTGGCGCGGATCTGTCATTGTGGATGGAACAAGTATGGTCAGTTTTCCTTTTTTTTTTTTTTTTTTAATAAACTAATTTTTAACTGCTCAAACATTGCTGTTATTTTTTAAACTTGTAATTTGATTTTTATTTTCAAGGCAACATCGCACGGTTATTTTTGTGTTAATTTTCTTTTTCATTTTTTGATTGATTTTTTTTTTTTTTTTTTACTGCACAATCATTCATTGTCGTGATTAAAAAAAAAAAGAAAAAAGAGGAGCAAACAAAGAGCTAGTATGACGATGTTGAATGTATTATTTTCAAAGCCACACAGAATATGATTAATAGAGTTGATGCAGATCTGTCGTGGTAGAGCAAGTATTGTGATTTATTTCTTTTTCTTTTTTTAACTGCAAAACCATTGCCGTGAGGGTCTGGGTTCGATTCCCGCTCTAGCCCTTTCTCCCAAGTTTGACTGGATCGACAAATCAAATTGAGCTTCTAGCCATTCGGATGAGACGATAAACCGAGGTCCCGTGTGCAGCATGGACGCACTTGGCGCACTACAAAAAGAATCCACGGCAACAAAGCGGGCAAAATTCTGCAGAAGATGTCCACTCAGATAGGAACACAGATGTATAGGCCTTAGGCATGCACACAAGGCGTGACAAAGGCGCGTCGGGTTAGGCCACTGGTCAGGAATCAGCCAAGCAGACATTATGGTAAGAGTGCAAAGCTTTGTCCGAGCGCATTGACACCTTCACTTAACTAAGACACTGAAA
The DNA here is from genome assembly GCF_041734735.1 of Babylonia areolata. Classification (NCBI taxonomy): domain Eukaryota; kingdom Metazoa; phylum Mollusca; class Gastropoda; order Neogastropoda; family Buccinidae; genus Babylonia; species Babylonia areolata. The sequence continues at coordinate 23,491,042 of NC_134895.1, forward strand.
CTGAAAACTGTTATTTTGAAAGTAACTCTGAAGATAAGGTTAATGTTAAAGGAGGAAGCTTTCCATTATTTATCAGCTGTTTTCATGTAGAAATAACTATTGATATACTGCGATACCTTATTCCAGACCTTAGAACTTTGTGAAAAATATTTTCTTAGCGACACAAAGTATGGAAAACCATGTAGTGGACCACAGTTCTCACAACTGACCCAGTACTTGACGATGTCCCCTTCAGGTGTCCGCTCCATACCCCACCTGCAACACACACACACACACATTATATATATATGTATATATTACAATTATAGTTTACACACACACACACATACGCACGATCGCACGCACACACACACATACAGAGTGTGGCTGCCTGTTAAAACATCTGCACCATCCAGTGGAAACGTATATATATATATATATATATATATATATATATATATATATATGTGTGTGTGTGTGTGTGTGTGTGTGTCTGTGTGTGCCCGCGCGTGTGCATGTAATCAAAATTTTGCTGCTAAAATTTTAGTTTCTATCCTTTTTATTTCATTTATGTTTATCTTTATTTCAATCTTAAATCTTAAAAAAATCTACGTATATTAAGGATTGTGTGCATTTTCATATGTTGCGGGCACGCACGTATAAGGAAATGCTTATAATTGAAAACTGCGTGCTCGAGTATATACCTTCTGTTCATGGGAAAAAGCGTGTATGGTGTTACTTTAAAAGAAGGTGTTTCCCACCCCTTATGCCAGAAGGTGTTCCACAAAATGTGTTTCCCACCCCTTATCCAAGAAGGTGTTTCCACCCCCTTATCCCAGAAGGCGTTTCCCACAAAATGTGTTTCCCACCCCTTACCCCAGAAGGTGTTTCCCACAAAATGTGTTTCCCATCCCTTACCCCAGAAGGTGTTTCCCACAAAATGTGTTTCCCACCCCTTACCCCAGAAGGTGTTTCCCACAAAATGTGTTTCCCACCCCTTATCCCAGAAGGTGTTTCCCACAAAATGTGTTTCCACCCCTTACCCCAGAAGGTGTTTCCACCCCTTATCCCAGAAGGTGTTTCCACCCCCTTACCCCAGAAGGTGTTTCCCACAAAATGTGTTTCCCACCCCTTATCCCAGAAGGTGTTTCCACCCCCTTACCCCATAAGGTGTTTCCCACAAAATGTGTTTCCCACCCCTTACCCCAGAAGGTGTTTCCCACAAAATGTGTTTCCCACCCCTTTTCCCAGAAGGTGTTTCCACCCCCTTACCCCATAAGGTGTTTCCCTCAAAATGTGTTTCCATCCCTTACCACAGGTGTTTCCCACAAAATGTGTTTCCCATCCCTTACCTCAGAAGGTGTTTCCCACAAAATGTGTTTCCCACCCCTTACCCCAGAAGTTGTTTCCCACAAAATGTGTTTCCCACCCCTTACCCCAGAAGGTGTTTTCCACAAAATGTGTTTCTCACCCCTTACCCCAGCAGGTGTTCCACAAAATGTGTTTCCCACCCCTTATCCCAGAAGGTGATACCACCCCCCTTACCCCAGAAGGCGTTTTTCCATGAAATGTGTTTCCCACCCCTTTCCCCAGCAGGTGTTTCACACAAAATGTTTCCACCCCTTACCACAGGTGTTTTCAATAAATGTGTTTCCCACCCCTTACCCCAGAGGGTGTTTCCCACAAAATGTGTTTCCACCCCTTACCCCAGAAGTTGTTTCCCACAAAATGAATTTCCCACCCCTTACCCCAGAAGTTGTTTCCCACAAAATGAATTTCACACCCCTTATCCCAGGTGTTTCCCAGCCCTAACCCCAGCAGGTGTTTCCCAGCCCTAACCCAGCAGGTGTTTCCCACCCCTAACCCTAGCAGGTGTTTCCCACAACATGTGTTTCCACCCCTTACCATAGGTGTTTCCCACAAAATGTGTTTCCCACCCCTTACCCCAGAAGTTGTTTCCCACAAAATGTGTTTCCACCCCTTACCACAGGTGTTTCCAATAAATGTGTTTCCCACCCCTTACCCCAGAAGGTGTTTCCCACAAAATGTGTTTCCACCCCTTACCCCAGAAGGTGTTTCCCACAAAATGTGTTTCCCATCCCTTACCCCAGAAGGTGTTTCCCACCCCTTACCCCAGAAGGTGTTTCCCACCCCTAACCCCAGAAAGTGTTTCCCACAAAATGCGTTTCATACCCATTACCCCAGAAGGTGTTTCCCATCCCTTACTCCAGAAGGTGATTCCCACAAAATGTGTTTCCCACCCCTTACCCCAGAATCCTGACGGAGTGGTAGCCGGAGAGCCGGGCGTCTGAGGGTTCGTTCCGTGTGAGGCCCGTGTACTGGTACACACCGGACTGGTACATGAAGAAGTCCTCCTGCACCTTGAAGATGGCTGCAACACACCGCCACACTCATTCACGTACCTACTTAGGCCTTTTCACCCTTCTTGGGGTACATGGTGTCAACTACCTTAGTCCCCTATCGTGTGTATTTTAGGCATTTTGTCCTTCCAGGGATATAGGCCGTCAACAGAAGACCTCCGTAGTCCACTACCCTGTGGCTTTTAGGCACTTTTGTCCTTTCTGGCATATAAGCCATCAAAAAGAGACCTTAACAGCCCCAACAATCCTGTGCCTTTCAGACCGTCTATTCTTCCTGGGCTATAGGCTGTCAAAAAGAAACCATAACAGTCCCTCTATCCTAAGCCTTTAAAGCCGTCTATCCTTTGGGATATAGGTCGTCAAAACGAGGCTTCCATAGTCCCCTATCCTGTGCCTTTTTCGCATTTCACCATTCCTGGGGTATTGGTCGTCAACAAGAGACCTTAATGGTCCCCCTATCCTCTGCCTTTAAGGCCTTCTATCCTTCCTGGGCTATAGGCCGTGAGCAAGATACCTCTACAGCCCCCTATCTTGCGCCTTTGCCCCTGTCTGGCTCCAGGTGAGGATCTTTCTCATTCGGCCTCTCTTTCTCTTCCTTTTGGGTTTCCACGTCTGGTGATTTATGCTTGACGCTGGTTTTTGTAGCTTGGGACCGGGAAGTCAGCCCGCTGCATCCATTGCCCACTTAAAGTGTGTGTGTGTGTGTGTGTGTGTGTGTGTGTGTGTGTGTGTGTGTGTGTGTGTTTGTAACCTAAATGTCAAGTCTCGAAGTCTCAGTGGTGTATGAGTGGATGATTACTTTATGAATACTTTTTGTTGTACTGATAAAACGCTTCTTTTGCTTGGTATGGACTTTTTTTTTCGTGGATCGTAAGACTGTTGACACATTTTCATGTCATTTGACTGATAGTGTAGCCTGGTGAAGTTCATGTTTTTTGACGTCCTGTGTTGACAGCGTTTCCTTTGTTTCTTTCGTTATTTTTTTTCGGAGGAGAGAGTAATGAATGGGTTGCACTGCCTTTTGGCACCCTTGTTTCCAGTGCCGTTCTCGTTGTGTTCACAGCAAAGACCCCAGTGCTCCGGGCTTACTCAGTTAACGAATAGACTATAAGTAAGCTTTCTTAAGTGATTTTCTTTCTTGTAGGACTCTTGTCACAAATAGCCATGGCATTTTCTCACCAGCCCACTCATGCTACGTACACCAGAGGCATGACTGTCTTGGTGGTGGGTTTTTTTCTGTGGCAACCACCACAGCGACAATGACCGATAGGTCATCTGGCGACACTGCTCCTGACGAATGATCCCACTGACCCCTCTGTTCAAACAAACAAGTCATCCACGCTGACAGGATAAAGGACTCGGGTGGGGCTGTTTAGGGTTGTGTTCTGGAGTGGTCACGTCGTCCTCTGGTCTTCGTATCGACACTTCTTCACACCAGTGGCTTCTCGTCGAGTTTACTGTTGGTTCGGATATTCACCTGTCAACTTTTAGGAGTCCGCTGAGAGTTCTAAAGTCTTCAAGCATGTGGCCTTCTAAACAGCAGCAGTCAGTCCTCTTCTTGTTTTTCTAGGCAGTCAAGGTGGCCTCATGTATCGAGAAAAACAGTCCTTGTGGTGTTCATCCTTCGATTACACGACCACCAACTTAGTGATGAATCTTGTAGTCAGTGTCTGCTGGGTATTTAAATAACCTGCCGCACTCTGGTGTTGATGACAGGATCTTCAACAGACGTAAGAATTTTGATCTTCTGCTTGCGTGTGTACACACAGGAGGAGGTTAGGTGGTGGTGGAGGGGAGCAGGTATTAGCTAGCAGATTGGCGCATCTGTTGACTTGGGAGATCGGAAAAAAGTCAACCCATTTACCCACCACTCAGCCAACTGAGTACCCACTTAGTATCCCCGGAATATCATTAAGTGCGTGCGTACATACGAGCTTCAAGGATGGACATGGAGAACCCATGTTGTTTGCAGGTTCAATGACTTCAGAAAGGACACGTATCCAGGTTACCTGCTTCCATATATATGCACTAGTTTGTTTATTTGAACAATTGTGCTTTAAACCACACAAAGGCGCAGATTAATGGGAAAAAAGGAAGAAATTACACGTGCTGGCGCCTGTGTCTACTGTTGACAGACTTCTGTGTGTCGTGTGGTTGAAGGGGTGTCCGGCACTTCTGGTGGTCAAGTGTTTCTTGTTTCGTGAAGAGGATGGCCACTGTCCAGTATCTGTGTGTGCCTGGGCGTGGTCACAGTCCAACGTTTGATCACACACAGACAAGCTGTTTTTGTTTTGTTTTGTTTTGTTTTTACCGCTCTCTCTCTCTCTCTCTCTCTCTCTCTCTCTCTCGCTACACGTAGCAATGGATTTCATTATCTTCATAAAAATATATGAAAAGTTTTAACCTGTACTCGCGGGATCAAAACAGTCAAAACTTATATTAGCTTTATTGTTTAATTCAGTTCGTCGTTTTAAAACGAGCATGTAAAAAAGAAAAAAAAAGAAAAGAAAAGAAAAAGCTGTCTCTTTCCCCCTTCACTGTCGTAAATCCCTTCTACATATGGGACATTTCACATTATAACCAGTCGAAATGACTGTCATAAAATCAGTTCTCATCCCTAAACCTAACGCCCTACACCCACCCCCTTTTCTCTGAAGTCCTCCTCACGCCCGTCTCTACTCCGCCTAAAGCAACAACAGACAGTCCACTGTTATGTCCACTGCCATAGAATCAGTTCTAAAACCCGAACCTACACCCCCCTCCCCGCGCCCCCCCCGCCTCCGGTCCCCCGCCCACAACCTGTCCTGACCAGAGCGAGTTGGGTATTTGCGTAGGTCATGCATCTTGCTCCACCTTGTGTGTGTGTGTGTGTGTGTGTGTGTGTGTGTGTGCGCGCGCGCTAATGCGTATGTGTGTATATGAGCGTGTGCGTAACTTCTGTGGATCAGTCGGCACGCTTTGATACCTCCTTGACTCTGAACTCTTTGTGTCTGTCATGTGATAACCAGTGGCCCGGTGACGGGACGGCAGTGCCCCATGGGGCGAGAGATTGGGGGACAGACAGCTGGGAGTCATCGTTGTCAGCTCCTTTCAAGATTATCAGTAAAACTACGTCACGGCACTTATGACGACGTGATAATTCTCACGGCGTTTGATCAGTCCCACAGAGAGGGGGGGAGTGAGGGGGAGGAGAGAGGGAGGGGAGAGGGAGTGAGAGAGAAAGGGAAAGAGAGAGAGAGAGAGAGAGAGAGAGGGGGGGGGAGAAAGAGAGACAGAGACAGAGAAACTAGCGGACCGAGAGAAAGACTGGGGGAGACATACATACACAGACAGACAGACACAGTGACAGAGACAAGACTCGGACATACAGACAACGAAACACACACGAAAACTAAACTAAAAGCAAAAACAAAACAAACAGACGGACACACACACACACACACACACACACACACACACACACACACACACAGAGAGAGAACAGAAATACAGACACTTCCTAACAGGCGGACACAAACAAACAAGAGACAAGGACAAACCGAACACACATAGAGACAAATATTGTGTATAATATTAACTGAAGGAGAGAGATTGGGTGGGATGTCTTCGGAGATGTGGGGGCGGGGGTGGAGGTGTGTGGGTGGGGGTGGGGTTGTGGGGGGGTTATGCGGTGAGTTAAGTTTCAAAAGAAGTAGAAGAAAAGGACAAGAATATACATTAATCGAAGCAGGCCCAATGTGTGCAACAGCCTAGTGGTTAAAGCGTTAGATTTTTAATCTGAAGGTCCGGGGTTAAAATCCCGTTCTGGTAGAATAAGGGTGGACATCCACCCCCCATCCCCCTCCCTCAATCTCCCAGGTCTACATGGTGTGCAGACTGCTAGTGTCCGAACCCCCTTCGTGTGTCTACGCATCAGATGATCAAACACACACACACACCGAAGATCCCCCAATCCATGTCAGCGTTCGGTGGGTTGTGGAAACATGAACATACCCATTATGTACAACCCCCGAAAGCAGAGTACAGCTTCCGATATGGCTGGGTAAAAATGGTCATACTCGTAACAGCCCTTTCGTGAATTCGAGTGAACTTGGCTGCTGCAGCCCACGAAAGCAGAAGAAGAAGAGAAAGAAGAAAGAAGTGAAAGGCGAGTCTTACCTTGCACAGGTCCGTTGTCCATAATTTCTTTCATGATCTCGCGTTCCTGTCAAAATACACATAGAACAAACCTGAACATTTGTGTCGCTCAAGTTTATCCTCACTACAGCACGACGACATTAAAGGCAAATTCCATATATTAATTTGTTCTCCAAGTCTAATTACATGGATCTGTAACTAAACAGTTACATGCTACACTGTGGTAAAAAAAATAAGACACATAATTATGTACTTTTTCGAGTGTGAGGCTCTCAAGTCTTCTGTACCTGGCATTCCGGTGTAACGTCCCAAATCACCCCCCCCGCCCCCCCCAACCTCCCCAGACCTCCTTCCGTAAGTCCCCTGGGGGTCATTCCGGCTTCTGTAACGTCCAAAGGGGAAAGTTCTGTGAAACTCCCCCCATGCTGATTCGGTCCCCCATGACTTCAACAAAAGCAACCCTCCCACTTCCCCCGTAAATTAGTTTGCATATGTACGTGCACATGTGTAAGTTTGTGTGTCTCTGCGCGCGCGCGCGTGTGTATGCTTGCGCAGCGCGTGTGAGTCTCTGTTTATGTGCACGCGCGCGCGCACGTCTGTGTGTGTAGAGAGGGAGAGAGAGAGGGAGTGCTTGTGCGTGAAAGATGTCTGCCAAGGTGTGTGGGAAAAGATGCGGAAGAAGCGTAATTGTGTATGTATTATGTTTGAGTGAGAAATTACGACATACCATATCACTCGCTGGCGACCACACAGACACATGGATATCATCTGTCATGTAGGTTGGTACACGTTCTCGCGAACCTTTGCTCTGACAGGCTAGAGTGAACCGTGACGCAGCCTAAGTGGCGATTCGTCATCTCCTGTGATGGTGTTGCGTGAGGAATGTGACGTGGTGGTGGCGTCAGAATGCAGAGCTATATATATATCTTACTTATCATAATGCGTGGCAAACACGAGTCATTCTGGACCTCTTCCTCCTGAGAATGGTTGCCGTCAGGGTTGATTGAGGCAGTCATGTATACCTATGTGAGAGCTCACTCTGTGTGTCTGTCTGTCCGTCTGTCTGTCTGTCTGTCTGTCTCTCTCTCCACACACACACACACACTCTCTCTCTCTTTCTAATTCTCTCTCAAAGCACTCTTTCAGTCTTTCTCCGTCTATCTCTCTCTCACTCTCACGTGCGCGCGCACAAACATAGTGTCATAGAGAGGAGAACGAGAGAGAGAGAGACAGAGAGAGAGAGAGAGTGGGTGGAGGGGTTAAACCATTTTGGAGAGAGAGAGGGGCAGGGTAAACCATTTCGGAAGAACGGAGGATGAAGACGAAGTAAAGGGAGTGGTAGTGGTGAGGAAGGGGAAGAGGTGGTGTGGTGTGGTGTGGTGTGGTGTGTGTGTGTGTGTGTGTGTGTGTGTGTGTGTGTGTGTGTCTGTCTGTCTGTCTGCCTGTGTCTGTGTGTGTCTCTGTCTCAGTGTGTGTACATGGGCGCACGTGTGTGTGTGTACGTGCGCGCGCGCGTGCGTGTGCATGTTGAGGGAAGGGTGGCTGAGGAGAGACACTATACAGGTACGCTCGCACCTAAAAGGTCAGAGGAGCCCCAGGTACTGAAGAGACCGCTGGTTACCCCTGGAATCTTGATGTTCGCAGGAACGACGATGGACGACAGATAAAAACCAGTTACAACCCCCCACAACACGTACCCACGGAAGCTACACTCCCCCCCCCCCTGACTCACAACCCCCCCCCCACCCCCACCCCCCGACTCACAAACACACACACATTCACCTCCCCACCTCTCCCCCCCCTGACTCACAAACACACACACACATTCACCTCCCCACCTCTCCCCCCCCCACACACACACATCTCGCCGACCCCCCCCTCCCCTCCGCACCACCGTCCGCACACACTGCTTTACACACACACACAGACACACACACACACAGACACACACGAACACAGACACACATAATCACGTTCTATCCTCCGTCTCCATCCCTTCCTCACCCCCCCCCCCCACACACACACACTCCAGCACAGCAAAACACCAACAATAAGCCCTCATCCTCCTCAACTCACCAGAGGCCGGATCCTGTAGGGCGGGGAGGCTTTGTAGCGCTTTTCGCGCTTGTAGCGGATGCCGCTGGGGCATTCCCCGCCCCTCTGCCGCACGGGAAGTCGGCACTCGCCCTTCTCGTTGCTCTTGCCGCTGTCGTACGGGTAGCACGCCTCCGTCACCACCCTGTCCCGCAATGGACACAGGACTTCAAGACTTCATAAATGCTTTGCTGAACTTTTTACGGGCCCATCGCCCCCCCCCCCTTATTGTACAGAGCACGCTTAAAAAAAAAAAAAAAAAAAAAAAGCACATGGAAGTGGATTTCTTCGCCTCTTCCTCCTTCTGCGTTCGTGGGCTGCAACTCGTTTTCGGGGGTGTGCATATATGTTTTTGTTTCCATGACCCACCGAATGCTGACATGGATTACATTGTATGATAGTTGTGTCCGATTATGACCACCAGAACAGAGGAAGCATCTGCTTTCATGGCTGTCTGGGCTAGAATTTGATTATAGTGGAAAGTGTCTTGCCCAAGTTACATCCCCACTCTTTCGGCCACGAGGGTTTCAGGACAGTATGCGATGCGATGGTTCCCAAACGCCAACTGGCACCCAAGGGCTTGTCTATCTGTGATATAAACTGGGCGTTGGGCTTTAGTTTAACTGTTGTCTGATTTGCATCAGAACTGAGTTTAACTAACTACTGACTAACTATAGAGCTGAGTTTAACCAACTAGTGACAAACGTGCATTAGAGGTGAGTTTGACGACCTTCATAAGGTCAAGTTCTTCAGGGTTAGGATCCTGGATTGCGTGAGTCGTAGAAGGTATCCTAACCTACACATCCAATGCCACTCATTACGACTCATCACTATACAGCAGCTTTTTTTTCAGCCCAGAACAAAGAGATGTTACCCGGCTCGCACTTGCAAGGAAGGAAACTGGCAGTGATGTGTTTTTGTATGTAGGGTCTTTTAACAAGTCAAGGCAAGCCAAGGATGTTAACCAGAATAACAAGAACAAAAATGAACAAAGGGGTACATAGGGATGATGATTTATTAAGAGCAACATAGAATGACCAAATAGCAGTGTCACTTGCTTTTTTCGGGCAAGCTATACGGCAAAAATGAATATTAATGTAGCCATGTGCTCAATATGACTGGCTACTCAACTCACAGCACAAGCTGAAAGCTATCTACAGCAGACGCCGTTTTTGCAACTAACTTGCTGGCCTTCAACAGCTCGCGCAGAATGTATGACGCCATTCCCGGTTTGAGTGCAAAGCCCATTCTAAACCTATTCTCAAATCCATGAAATCAAGTCTCTGTATCGTTCACTGCAATATTATATTTGTACTTACACACACACATTAATCAGTTAGAAGCATACTTGATTTTAGTTTAATTGTTCGTCAGTCTAAAGATTTCAACTGACGCTAAGCCGCTTACGTCATTTTGTCCTCCTCGCCAGACAACCTACTCCTCGACCATCGTCGCGGTACGCTATTGGCTGAGCTGGAATCTGTGTTTCTGCTTCACCGTATTTAATTAATATCTCTTTTGTTGGATCAGTAAACTACAAGTATTATATACTGGCAGAATCGTTGCAATTCCATCTTTTGATCTATTCAATTGGTGCTTGCCTACGTTAAACTGATTTAACGCAGTTTGTAATTTTCCGCGATGAGCTCGCTAAAACTGACCCTGTTCAGGTGACTCAAATTAAGATTATAAATTCATCTTAAATAATCAACACTCCATTTTTTACTCATTAGAAAGTAGGCGTTGAGCTCTTTCTTTTGCAATCCAACGTAAATCGGTTCAGGAATCATTTAGAAATCAATCACTGAACACCTTGTCACAAACACACTTCTTACCAGATTTAGCCTGATTGGGGACCTTTTGTTTCACGGGCTATGCTTGCGTCATTGCAGTCCGCTTAACTTGCATAAGCAGCGACAGAGCGTGGTCACTGGTCACTTCCTACCTGGTCAGTCTCTGACTAGAGAGCCTGCTCTCTCTCTCTCTCTCTCTTGCCGTGTCGCAAGCAGTGTGTATGTGTGTGCGTCGTTCCAGAGGCTGATATCTCACTACGTATCACTTGCACTGTCTTCTCTCATTATCTGTTCTCATTCTTCTTATAACTATTGTAAATAAAACAACAGAAAACCCCATTTGTGACAGGCCTCTATATGTTTCTGGCCTGTGCGCGGGAATTCTTGGCTATCCTTTAATACAGTAAATCATCATATTAGTTCTTTTGTACCGTCCCCTTATATACCACTCAGGACCACGGCTACAAAAGTGGCGTCGCCGGCAGGATTTTGATCCTTGAGAATATTCTTATGACAGGATAAAGATCCATAACAATAAACATCCAAATTATCCCTTTTGATCTTTCAATTCTTTTAACCAAATTTAAATTCATCCCTAAACCACAGCCCTTTACCACCAAGTGTACCTTGTTACAACTTGGCGCTGTGAGAGAGGGTGTGTTAATTCTTTAATATCTCTATAATAAATCACAGCCAACTCTAGCCAAGCTTATGCTATCACATTAACAAAGTGATGTTATACGACAACAATTGTTAAAGCGTATCGTAATATTGCAGCGTTCGATATAGTACTAATCTGTGTCACGACAAATTAATCCTTTGGAAAGAGTTGCAGTGCTTCAGTCGTTAACTTTATCAAAATATCGTTCACTTCTGGATATTGCTGTCAAATCCTGACAATTTAAAAAAAAAAAATTCAGAAAACAATGGCTCAGTTTATAGGATATAACAAACACGATAGAATCGGTAGAGAGAGAGACAGAGACAAAGACAGAGAGAGAGAGAGAGAGAGAGAGAGAGAAGGAGGGAGGGAGGGAGAGAGAGAGAGAGAGAGAGAGAGAGAGAGAGAGAGAGAGACTTTCGTCATAGGTATTGTTCATGGAAGGCTCAGTGCTCCAGACATGAAAAGTAATTAACGCATTAAAATCAAATTTGATACAAAGAATAAAAACTACTGACAGTAACTGGTTAAAACGAATTATCACTATAATCTTCTTTTGCGTTCGTGGGCTGCAACGTCCACGTTCACGTATGTACACGAGCGAGCTTTTACGTGTATGACCGTTTTTACCCCGCCATGTAGGCAGCCATACTCCGCTTTCGGGGGTTCCACTATAATCAAATTCTAGCCCAGATGTCTAGTTGGGACAGCAGTTGCCTCCTCTGTTGCTCTGATGGTCATAGTCGGACACGACTGTCATACATACATACATACATACATGTGGTTCAACTGAAGGAAGGTGGCAGAATGCTCAGCTGCCAATACAGAGAGTCCACGAGGTTGTGGGTTCGAATTCCGCTCTCGCTTTTCTCCCAATTTCTACTGGAAAATCAAAGTGAGCCTTTAGTCTCTCGTACGAGACGATAAGCTGAGGTCCTGTGTGCAGCATGCACTTGGCGCACTGAAAAGAACCCATGGCAATGAAAGTGTTGTCCTCTGGCAAAATTATGTAAAAAAGAAATCCACTTTGATAGGTAAACAAACATATATATAAGCATGCACTCAAGGGCAGACAAGCGCGTTTGGTTATGCTGCTGGTCAGGCATCTGCCTAGCAGATGTGGTGTCGCGTATTATGGATTTGTCCGAACGCAGTGACGCCTCCTTGATAAACTTGAACTGAAACTGAGACGGTTAAAGTGAACTCGCTTGCACTGACCCGTATCTCCTGAGGAAGAACCAGGCGCGGTCCGCCTTGCCCCCCGTGCATCCTCCCTGGCCGTCCGTGTCACAGCTCAACATGTGCTGGGCAGACAGCTCCTCCCGGATAGCCCCGTCTGACTCGATGGACAGGCGGTCTGAGGCGACGGCTGGACAAGGCAAAACATGGCCATAGAAGACAACTCACTTACTTGTTACCTTGCTTAACCTTCTTCGTTCCGGCTGGAGCTTACAATGCGCCAACATAATCTTCTCCACTCATTTCGGATCTTGAACGAGCCGGCTGATTTCGTTCCAGGTCTTCACATGCTGTTTTCATCTCTTCACAGACATCAAGATGCGTTTATATCAGGAAACACCGTGAGTGGTTGGTTGGGGCATTACATTAAAATGTTACGTATTTATTACAACTAATACACAATATGAAACGCATTTGGCACTGTGCTCACAAAAATATGACATGGTGGCCATGCCTACTCATCGGTTTAGTCGAGGCAGGGCATGGAGTTTAGTTCATGTACCCAATATAATATAGTATAGGGGCATCGAAACTTCACTTATGTGCAATTTTTTACACACAGCTGAATATTTTAACATGAAGAATGATATCAAAACATTACTTTTTTCACGTGCACTAAGTTGCATGCTGCTACACATGACCTCGGTTTATAGTTTGATACGAAAGGCTAACACCCTGGTCATCACTCGAACAAGTGTACGGTGAGTAAACATCAATACCAGAATAAATACTATGTGAACTATTACCACAATAATGATGATGATGATAGAGTTACAGACTCTTCCCTCCTCCACCACCTGCTACACAACCCCTCCCCGATCCACCCCCACCCCATCCCTCATTATTATCAGTATCATTATTGTTATCATCATTGGCATCAACAGGAGTAGTAATCACCAAAATCATTACATCATCATCATGTTCGTCATCATTCATTTCTTGTTCTCTATGATGACGATGATGATGATGAATATAAATATTATTAATATCATTATCATCATCACCACCCTCCCTCTCTCCTTCCACCCCCACCCACCCCACACCACCCTCACCCCCCCACCCACACGCAGCCTCACCGGTGGTGGAGAAGGCCCAGGAGGCGGCGCAGTTGCCCTGGTCCCTGATGGGGTGCAGTTTATCGGGCCACCTCCGGCGGGCGTCGAACATCTCGGGCAGGGACTCGTCCTGCCGCACCTTGATGGGCGTCATCCGCAGCACGTCCCGCTCCAGGGGGAAGGTGCCCAGGCGGTAGCGGACACCGTCGCTCAGGGTCATCCCCCACAGCCCCGTGTGGTTCCCTGCCCGCCACCTGGTGGGAAGGGGGAGAAGGAGGGAAGGGAGAGTAGAAGGGGGTGGGTGTTGTTGGTTTTTTTCTGGTCACCATCTGCTTATTATCATGTTAGATAGGTCCTGATAGGTTTATACAAACTACAGACTTTACATGAAAAAACAACAACAACAACAACAAAAAGGACCGTTTCATAAAAACATATGTTCTTAATATATATGTATGTATACGTCTATCTCGAAGCCCATCATCTGGAGAGAGTTAAATCATATGATCGACGGGTGCAATAGCCGAGTGGTTAAAGCGTTGGACCTTCAATATAATAATAACAATAATATAATATTTTATTTTTATATAGCGCTATAATACAAGCATAAGCAAGCTCTAAGCGCTTTACAATCCAGTACCTAAAGTGAAACAAGAAAGCATATAAAAAGTAGTAGAAACATAAAACAGAATCATTAATATTATAAAAAGCACAATGCATAAAACTCACAAAGTAGCATACACTACAACTGTTACACTCCAACACTCACACTAACACCCACGCACAGACACACACATGATTAAACGGCTGAGATGACAGCAATTTTCATTTAAAATACATACATGTTAAAAGGAACATAATTGTAATCTGCGTGCCATAGATTTTGTAAAAATTGTAAAATAAAATTTTGGATAGAAAAGGTAAAAGGGGTAAAACTCGAGTCATTCTCCCTTTCGAACCACACCACCACCATTCATCTACCCACTCCCACTCTCTCTACTCTCCTATCACACACACTCACATTGCCATGGGCCTGGGACAACAGCACTATTTGAGTTATGACACGTATTTCTTAAAGATAAGTTTTAAGATTTACTTTAAAGGTAGATAGATGAGTTATTTGAGAGTAATAGGCAGAGAATTCCAAGTTGTTGGGCCGAAGACGGAAAATGACCTCTTTCCACAGGAGTTAAGGAAGTATCGGGGAACAGTTAGCTGGGAGGAATCAAGAGATCTCAATGTTCTGTTTGGCAAGTACGGGTTAACAAGCTCAGAAAGATATGAGGGTGTGGTATCACAATTCAGGCACTGAAAGCATAGGCAGGCAACTTTATGTTCAATTCTGGCTTGAACAGGCAAACAATGAAGTGTCCGCAGGAGAGCAGTGGCACTCTCTCTCCTCGACTTTTTAAGGACGAGTCGAGCTGCACTATTCTGTATTTTTGGAGCTTGTAGAGTTTATCATTGGGGAGGCCAGCAAAGAGAGAATTACAATAATCTAGGTGGGATAAAATGAAGGCAACAGCGAGTTTGTTGGCGGCATCAACAGACAGGAAGGGGCGGATTTTACTAATCTTACGAAGCTGAAAGTAAAGAACTTTACACAGGTGGTTCACATGAGTTTCCATCGTGAGGGATGAATCGAGGTAAAAACCAAGATTGCGGACAGAACTAGAAAAAGAAATTTCTATGCCAGAACAAATGACAGACGTTGTATTTATCTGCTTGAGCTTATTTTTATTACCAGTCAACATGAGTTCTGTTTTGTCATCATTCATTTTTAGTTTGTTTTGTTTCATCTACTTTGCTACATTTTCTATACCAGTGTTAAATTTAGAAGCTAAATATGGAATTTCAGAGGGTCTCGGGTTCGAATCTCTTTAAAGGCGCCTGATGGGTAAAGGGTGGAGATTTTTCCAGTCTCCCAGGTCA
>NC_134895.1:23508812-23566312 GCF_041734735.1 Babylonia areolata
ATAGTCAAACACGACTGACTATCATATCATAGGGGACGGTTTTGTATTCGTGCCTTCACATGTAACCGTTATTTTATTGTCATGTTAGTGAGAGCATCAGATGAAACTTAATCTCTTGAGACATGATACGAACACAGTGCAATACAATATGGTATGAACAAACAAACAATATGACTTACATATAAATGTGTGTGTGCTTATGTGTGTTTGTGTTTGTTTGTTTGTGTGCGCGCGCGCGCGCGCGTGTGTGTGTGTGTGTGTGTGTGTGCGCGCGTGTGCGAGTGCGTGCGTGTATGTGTGTGTGCACGTGTGCGTGTATGTGTGTGTGTGTGTGTGTGTGTGTGTGTGTGTGTGTGTGTGTGTGTGTGTGTGTGTGTGTGTGTGCGCGCGCGCATGTGTGTGTGTGTGTGTGTTCACGTTTGTTTTGTGTTGCACGCTACGCATGTTACATGCCACCTGTTTCATAAAACAACATGTGATCAAGGTATCAACGTTCTGAACGTCTGGGATGCAAGCAGTAGCCGCTAGCCGTGGTGTGCTTGCTGCTGGTGCTTGTGACCACCCCAAACCCCAGAAAGCACTGTAGGATGATGAATACTCTGCGGAAAAGCAGTGGTAGGGGAAAGTATCCGTTATCATAATTGGCTGCCATCCCTCTCCCCCCCCCTCTCCTCTCTCTCTCTCTCTCTCTCTCTCTCTCGCGCGCGCGCGTGTGTGCATGCAAATGGTGAAAAACAGCTGCTTTGAGATCGAGTGCGCGCGTTCCCATGGGCCACACTCGTGCCAAAAAGGAGAATTGGCCGGGAGTCTCTCTGATGAGTCGGCCTGCCATCATTAATCAGAGAAATTATTGGGCAGATCAGAGAGAGAGAGAGAGAGGGGGTGGGGTGGGGATGAGAGATATAGAGACAGAGACAAAGAAAGACAGAAAGAAAGACACGCAGACAGACAGACAGAGACAGAGATAAACCGATATTCTGCAACTTTATATATTTTGGAAAGTTGACATGATTTCGAGGGGAAAACAACGAGATAAAATAATCTTTTTTTCTTCAAAGAGTAAACTACTATCGGGACGTGAGTAATCCACGGTGCAATTTTGCAGTGCGTGTGTAAGTTTGAACATGAAACATATATTTAGAGATCAAGATAAGTGCATGGTAACTGTAATCATTACAACCGTATCGATACGATGGTTTAAAACACAGCGGTTGCAAAGCATTGGGCAGTTCTGCTGACTTCTAATTGCTGTCTAAATACTTACTTTTTATTTTTGCAGAGTTTGCGACTTTGTCAAAGTGTAGTTTATTTTGTAAATTAGCATCGTGAAGTCTAACGCTTTCTCCGTTTCTTCATAGATGTGAACTATCTCTGTCTGTCTGTCTGTCTCTCGCTCGCTCTCTCTCTCTCGGTACCCCCCTCTCTCTCATACAGCGCAAGACGCACAAGACCACAAACATGGCGAAGACTAACAAAGTTAACACGCAAAAAAATTCAGTTCGTAATGAAACTCAATTACTTTCCAGCAATTTGCCACTTTTCAGACTCACTCAGCTCCATTATCGCAAATCAAGAACCAGAGGCGAAAGCCTGCAGCAGATGACTATGTACCAGTCAAGACAGACAATTAGGTTGTTCCAATAACAGCAGCATCAGTCCTCTTCACGGGCGCGTCTTCTTCCGTGGTTTCAGCAGGAAAAAAAAGGATTAACCACTGGCCTGAGGGCTGCGACAAATCCGTACGTCTTCGGATTTAAAATGTACACAGATTATATATTCGGTGACAAACTCAAGACCAAAGTACTAACCACTCGACTGTTGCGCCCACCAGAGTCACAATTTAGGAAGCAGGACCGATTCGCCTATTACTGTTTCGCCTGCTTCCTGATGGTGCCATCACCCTCAATTATACAATGGCCTCTTCCGAGTTTGACGTTTTATCTTGTATGGACTTCCCACAGTTCCCGTATCGCCTACACACACACACACACACACACACACACACACACACACACACACACACACACACAAAGCAACTCAGTGAAGAGGCGGGGAGAGGCGAATCAGGAAGAGGTGAACAGGCGGAAATCTTTGTGGACCGTCAGACGGCACAGTAATCCAGCTATGTAATCTCCCTGGAATCAGGTTACCTGCCCCAACGCACACTGGCATCTCTCTAACGCCTCTGTCAGGACGGCTGGGCCCGCAGAGGTGGCTGGTGGGGTGTTACGGGTTGACTTATCGTGTTGCAGAATCTGCTGCCCCCCCCACCCCACCGCATCACACCCACTCCTCTACTTCCCCATTGCCCCTTCACACACAGAGACACAGACAGACAGACAGACAGACAGACAGACAGACAGACAGACAGACAGACAGACAGACAGACAGACAGACAGACAGACAGACAGACAGACAGACACACACACACACACACACACACACACACACACACACACACACACACACACACACACACACACACATGTGCGCAAAGTCCCGACGCTTCCACGGTTTTTTTGGTCCGCTGTCCTGCGTTCGTTCATTTCTATTCTAATTGAGTTGATTTAATTAAATTGATTACTTTGGGCTAAAAATAAATCTCTAGCATTTTATCCTGCTGCAGCCCACCGGCTGGAAATCTCTGCCATTTACGGGTATTTATATTCGCCGCAACCCGCCGCCGACTTCTGGACACTAATTTTTGTGACAAGTGTACATAGTCGTGTGGATTGTCATGATGGAGCGGGGGAGAACACGTTCAGATATGACCGCACTTCTTAGTTTCTGACTAATGGGTGTATACTGCGCATGTTAGAGGGAAATTGTAAACTATCAGCGTGATGTGATTCCGATTTTACCTTTATTTGGTGACAGTGGAAAGGACAGCAGCATGGCATGGCACATGTAGGCTGGACACACGTTTCAGGGTTCAGAACGAAGCATGATAAATTGTGAAGACGTGGGGCCAAATATGAATGCTCTGCTGTTATTAGTAATCCTTTGGCACTCTGTGTATTTGAGGAAGAAAACGAACTTTTAAAAACGTACGGACATTTTCGAATAGTAGGAAGAGTTTCTCAGCAACATATGTATCCGAATGCTATTTACAAAGTGTGGTTTTAGACATAAAATGAAACCGAACCATACATTATCATCTAACTGACCATTGTAACAAATAATCTAAACATGAAAACGTAAAGAAGAGCAACACAACATCCTTGGAACTGCAGAAGAATGGAATGAAACCAGTACGCATTTCCACAACGTAGATTCCTGAGCTGTCCCCTCAGCATGCTTCAAATAAGCATGTATATGAAAATCAAGAAAGACATATAATCTCTGCATCTTGGTATTGAAATCATCAATAAAACGGAATCCATTTTGACTTAATCTTGTTACATACCACTGTTTGTAGACGAAAGAAGGAAAGGAACGAACAAAGAACAAAGGAAAGAAATAAAAGAAAACTAAATGGATAATACAAAACAGCAACAACAACAAACATGCAAACAAAAACACGAAAACAAGAAAACAAACAAACAACAACATCCGATATATACTTCCAGCACCCCAAACCCAGCCTTTAACCACTTAAAAATAAGAAAATACCAACTACAGGCTCAGACATCAACATTAGAAAGAAAAATGAGCTGAGACAAGCAAGAACCCTCAGGATAATCGGGGTTAATCTCCTGGGGGGCAAACGTGACCATCACACAGCTGAAAATGATCCCCCTCACCCCCCCCCCTCCCCAGCCCCCTCATATCTGCCATCACCTGTAAAATTCCCAGTCTTCAAAGGTGGTGTGGATGCCACCCGAAAGTACCCCCATTGTAGGGTGTGTCTCGCCTGCACGGTGGACCGTGTTAGTCTGTTGGCTTGGTGAGTACACGATACAAATGCCTTGGTATGCCAGAAGAAAGAACGAAAGGAAGGAAGGGGGTAAAGAAGAAAGAAAAAATATCAGAGAGAACCAATAAAAGAAGAGAAAAGAAAGAAAGAAGGGCGGAAGAAAGACTGACAAATTGAAAGAAAAAAAAACGAAGACAAGAAAGGAAGGGAGAAACTTAAACGAAAGGGAAAGAAAGAAAAAAAATAGAAACAGAAAAAAAAACAAGGAAGAAAATACTCAAATAATTATAGATGGTGATAACTGACCTCGCCTCTGTAAATTCTCTCTTGTGTCATGTCAAACTGCAACGGTATACAGCTGGTATGGTCACGTAACGAAATCCAATGGCCCTGCTAAAACGATCCTCCAATGATCTGTTGAGGGCTAGGGAGGGATACAATGGATTAAATGGCTTGTATGTATCCTAATTTCTACTGTATCTGTGTATGTGTATGATTTTCGATTTATGTTCGTACCTTGTTATGTACTATTCCCCCAATATTCCTTGTGACCCCGGTACACTTGGTAATAAAGACATATTCTATTCCATTCTGTTCTATTCTATAAACATTGCTGTATGGACAGGAAAAATAATTTACAGAGACCTAGGTTTTGACACACAACCGACAGACCTGGAGGAACCTGGTGAACAGTTCTTCTGTGCGGCGCTTCAGTGACTCTTCAGAGTTGAGGGAGAAGAAAAAGAGAAGATAAAAAACAAAAAACAAACAAAAAAACACACCCCAACTACTGAGAACACTGCTGCGTCTCCCTTCGTATCTGTCTGTCTGTCTCTCTTCTCTCGATGTCTACGATTTTAGTCATGAGCTAAGCAAGTTCAGTCAGACCTCTACAAATGAAGACGCATGAAACGCTGGATTAGATGGCATTTTGGCAAAAAGCTTCTTTATTTTCTTGTCATGTTTGCCATTAACTGCTCAGTGCTAGGCGCTTTGAACAGCATTTGTACTGGATATCGTGCGACTGGAAAGTTATGTCTTACTACTACTACTACTAAAAAAGAAGGCGGCAAAGGAGGTTTGAGATTGGCCTCAATTCGAAAAGGTCACGAAAAAGGTATGCCAGTACACTAAAAAATATGTACTTTGTTTGATACGAGTACATGACAAATCAGAAAGCCTCTAAACTAACTACCCAGAAGTTGTCGGCAAATTGACACACTAAAGATTGTTGCAATGTATATTGACTGTTGCCACGTGCTGAACTAAAACCCCCCAGGAGAGAGAGAGAGAGAGAGAGAGAGAGAACATCATGGCAGAAGTTAATACCAGCATTAACACGTGTAAGCAGTGTCAAAATGCTAATGCTAACACTTGTAAGCACTGCTGTCAAGCTTGATAACCACAATCCGAAATCCACACAAGTGCGTTACTTCTGACGAAATACGTGTAAGATGAAACGGCTGTCACCTGCATAACTTGTCCCGCCTTTTTAGAGGTCCTTGTGGCAACAAGCTTACGTTTCAGGGTGAAAGTGCACTTTTATTTGACAATCAACATCTCTGTTTTGTGTTAATCTCTCTCTCTCTCTCTCTCTCTCTGTGTGCATGTTTATAATAACCATAAATATATTCATATGTATATATATATATATATATATTTGTGTGTTGTGTGTGTGTGTGTGTGTGTGTGTGTGTGTGTGTGTGTGTGTGTACATATATCAATGTATATATGTATATACATTTCTTATGTATATGATTATACATTTAAGTATGTTATAATATATATATATATATATATATATATATATATATATATATATATATTACACACACACATATATATATATATATATATATATATATATATATATTCACATCTGAAGAACTCTACAACAATTGACATTTTATCACTAGTCAAAATCAATAGAAACTATGAAAAACATAGCCAGACTTTGTCGAAACATTTCACTTCCGTGCTGTTAAACAGAAGAAAGGCGCCTGAATCTGTTCATGGTTTGAATACCAGGACCACCCCCATTCCCGGACCCCCTAACCCAATCCTTCACTTTTTGTGTCAGGGCCTTTGGCCGATGTGCAATAAACAGTGCAGTGTTCAGTGCTCTCTTTGTCACACACACACACACACACACACACACACACACACACACACACACACACACACACACCAAAAATCAACAACACACACACAGACTAACCACGGTGTTATCGCAGCGTTGGTGCATTCGTGTGTGTGTGTGTGTGTGTGTGTGTGTGTGTGTGTGTGTGTGTGTGTGTGCGTGCGTGCGTGCGTGCGTGTGTGTGTGTGTGTGTGTAAGCGTGCGTATGCGTGTGTGTGTGCTTGTACATGTGTAGGCGAGCGCGGTAGTTTACATGCACCAGGTTGGGCTCACAGGATTTCTTCTGTGTGTGTGTGTGTGTGTGTGTGTGTGTGTGTGTGTGTGTGTGTAAGCGTGCGTTTGCGTGTGTGTGTGCTTGTACATGTGTAGGCGAGCGCGGTAGTTTACATGCACCAGGTTGGGCTCACAGGATTTCTTCTCTCTGTGTGTGTGTGTGTGTGTGTGTGTGTGTGGACACCTTTGCAACACGTTACTGGTGCATGCAGAAATTCTCAAAGCTTCATTTGCTACCACTGATCTGCAATTGTGCTGCATAATACTATTATTGCCTTGGATTTGGTTCGACTGAGTTACTGTCAACGCTGTGCAAAGAACCCCCCCCCCCTAACCCCCCTCCCTCCCATGTCACCCATTTTCACCCGTGTCTGTCTTTATCACACGTTCTCTGTCACTGAGACCCCCCCCCCCCCCTCTCTTATCCCCCACGCCCCGCTTCCCCGTGAACGTCTCCCACATCAAATCCACCCAAATCTCCAAGCTTATCTCAGAGGACGCATTGTGTCCTCAGTTTTCAGAGTGGGGGGTACACAGTAGGAAGCGATACAGTCACAGGAGACAGTCGAGCTGTGTTCAACGACTAGCTACATTAATTAAACGCAGTCCCCTTTGCTACCAACTTTTCGTTAGTGTGTTTATTATCATCATGCCATGCTTCGAGTCGTGGATCATACTGAAAGTCGGGATAATTGCTGCTGGTCCTTTTTGTTGATTTTTGTGGTATATTTTTTGAACTCCTGGAAAACTGTGTCTCAGTACAATAGAAATACCAATCGATGCAAGAAAAAAAATGATGGAAAGTGCAGAGTAGCTTTCAGTTTCAGTTTCAGTAGCTCAAGGAGGCGTCACTGCGTTCGGACAAAACCATATACGCTACACCACATCTGCCAAGCAGATGCCTGACCAGCAGCGTAACCCAACGCGCTTAGTCAGGCCTTGAGAACACACACACACACACACACACACACACACACACACACACAAAAAAAAAACAACAACAAAAAACAAAAAAAAAACAACAACAACGGGGGAATAAATAATAGATAAGCTTGCATAAATAAATAAATAAATAAATAAATAATAATGAGTAGCAGTTGCTTGAAGTTATGCGATTCTTTCTTCCGATCAGTGATCGTGCTTGTTATTGTTGGGTCTCTCTCTCTCTCCCCCTCCCGACCCCCCCCCCCCCCTCTCTCTTTCTCCCTCGTTTATATGGGGCTATGGCCTTAATGAATAAATAATTTGACTATGAATCTAAATCTGAATCTCTCTCTCTCTCTCGTACACATGGGACTATGGTCTTAATGAATAAACCATCTGAATCTGAATCTCTCTCTCTCTATTTATCTATCTATCTCTTTCCCTGAGAGCTTAAAAAGGCTTTCGGGCTGAATGGACAATGAAATATGTAAATGTAAATGTCAGTATATATCTCTCTATCTCTGCCATTTAGATTCCTGGGACATGCATGTTCAAACACAGATGTGAACGCTCGATATTGAAGGTTTGGTTCTGTTGTGAGAACATGTCATCTGGTTGGTATGTCCTCAAGCTTGACTCAAAGCGGCAGGATTCCCACGCTTTGGGAATAATAAGCTCTCTGTCCCTGTCTCTCCCTGTCTTTCTCTGTCTGTGTCTGTCTGTCTGTGTGTACGTCTGTCTGTCCGTCTGTCTCTTGTCCACCTCATTTTATTCTCCTCTTCTTCCATTTTATTACACACACAAACGAGCGACAGCGCGCAAACACACGCACGCACGCACTCACACGCAAACACACACACAACTTTGCACACACTTACGCATAATGCTTATATTAAAATAACGTTTTTGGTGTGCTTTTTTCTTCTTTTCTTGAGTAACACGTAGAAATGGGGTGTTAAATAAAATAAAAATAAAAAAAGAAAGAAAGAAAGAAAGACAGAAAAAGTGAAGCAGAAAAAGCAATAACAACAAACAAGGTGACACGAGCACCACCTCTGCTGTCCATTGTACAGGTGACAGTTCCGGTGATCGGTGGTAGCTGTACCATGATGAGTCAGCCGCAGATTGACTGGGACGTCGGGGGTGGGGAGAGGGGTGAGGGAGGCTGGGGAGGCGAGGGGATGGGGTGCGGTGGGACTGCCCCTCCACTGGTGGT
Source organism: Babylonia areolata (assembly GCF_041734735.1). Lineage (NCBI taxonomy): Eukaryota > Metazoa > Mollusca > Gastropoda > Neogastropoda > Buccinidae > Babylonia > Babylonia areolata. The sequence goes on from NC_134895.1 coordinate 23,517,222, forward strand.
TTAGTTCAACTTGTTTGGGTTTCGTCTCGTTTTGTTTGTTGTTTGGGTTGCTTTTGCTTTGTTTTGCTTTGTTTTGTCCTTCTTGGCAGTTGTGGTGGTTGTTTTTTTTCTTCTCCTCTGCACTACCCTTCATGAAACAAAATTTCGTGTAGTTTCGATTCGTTTCCTTTGCTTATCTTACTCTCTGAATAGAAAACACAAATCTGCAATTATGTTGGCTACCCATTACCATCCACCACAAAGGTGGATCTGTTGTTGTTTTTTTGATATGTTATAATGTGTTCATGTCTCGATCTCTCTTTTTCCTCTGTCAGTCTCTTCCCAAACCTCTTTTATTATTTACTCTCTCTCTCTTTCTCTCATTCTTCCTTTCTCTCTCTTCACCACTCCCGTCCTCTTCCTTATTGTTTATTCATGGCTTAATGGCATTGTATATAAATGCATATATAAATCATATCAAAACGATGGTACACCTCGAGAATAAAAAAAAAAGAAGAAAAAAAATCGAATGAAAAACTGAATAAATGAAGGATGTCGATGCCACGTGACACATCGAGTGGTCTTCCGTTCCGCGCGTGACTTGGACTCCTCTATCAATTCACATCGCGTGACTCATCCTGTACTGTCTCACGCTAAGTTTTTTTTCCCACCTTTATTATTGCCCATCAGGTAACGCATCTTTTATTGGTTCCCACTACGTGACTCACCCTTCTTTAATTCACACCATGTGACTCATCCTGTGTTGCTTCCCACAACGTGAACAATCCTTTGATTACTTCCCACCATGTGAATCATCCACCATTATTTCCCACCATGTAAATCAACATTTACTGATTCACACTACGTGACTCATCTTTTAATCCCACCATGTAAATCAACATTTTTTGCTTCCTACCACGTCACTCATCCTTAATGACTTCCTACCACGTGACTAATCATTCTTTACTTCCTACCACGTGAATCCATCCTTTATTTCCCACCATGTGAATAACCCTTTATTGCTTCGCACCATGTGTCTCATCCTTTATTCCCACCATGTGAATTAACATCTATTGCTTCCTACCATGTGACTAATTATTATTTCCTGCCATGTGAATCATCCTGTATTTCCCACTACGTAAATCTTCCTTTATTGCTTCCAGCCACGTGACTCATCCACTATTGCTTCCTACCACGTGACTAATCCTCTATGGTTTCCGAGCACGTGACCCATCCTTTATTGGTTCCCACCCTGTGACTCACCCTATATTCACACCACGTGAATCAGCCTTTATCACTTCATACCACGTGAATCATCCTTTATCACTTCATACCACGTGAATCATCCTTTATCACTTCATACCACGTGAATCATCCTTTATCACTTCATACCACGTGAATCAGCCTTTATTACTTCATACCACGTGAATCATCCTTTATCACTTCACACCACGTGAATCATCCTTTATCACTTCATACCACGTGAATCATCCTTTATCACTTCACACCACGTGAATCATCCTTTATCACTTCATACCACGTGAATCATCCTTTATCACTTCATACCACGTGAATCATCCTTTATCACTTCATACCACGTGAATCATCCTTTATCACTTCATACCACGTGAATCATCCTTTATTACTTCATACCACGTGAATCATCCTGTATTACTTCATACCACGTGAATCATCCTTTATTACTTCATACAACGTGAATCATCCTTTATTACTTCATACCACGTGAATCATCCTTTATCACTTCATATCACATGAATCATCCTTTATTACTTCATACCACGTGAATCATCCTGTATTACTTCATACAACGTAAATCATCCTTTATCACTTCATACCACGTGAATCATCCTTTATTACTTCATACCACGTGAATCATCCTTTATTACTTCATACCACGTGAATCATCCTGTATTACTTCATACCACGTGAATCATCCTTTATTCCTTCATACCACGTGAATCATCCTTTATTCCTTCATACCACGTGAATCATCCTTTATCACTTCATACCACGTGAATCATCCTTTATTACTTCATACCACGTGAATCATCCTGTATTACTTCATACCACGTGAATCATCCTTTATTACTTCATACCACGTGAATCATCCTTTATCACTTCATACCACGTGAATCATCCTTTATCACTTCATATCACATGAATCATCCTTTATTACTTCATACCACGTGAATCATCCTTTATGAATCATCCTTTATTACTTCATACCACGTGAATCATCCTTTATTACTTCATATCACATGAATCATCCTTTATTACTTCATACCACGTGAATCATCCTTTATTACTTCATATCACATGAATCATCCTTTATTACTTCATGTAAATCATCCTTTATTACTTCATACCACGTGAATCATCCTTTATTACTTCATTCCACGTGAATCATCTTTAATTTCCCACGTTGTGAATAATATCCTTTATTACTTCCCGCCACGTGACTCACCCTTTATTAACTCCCAGCACGTGACCTATTCTTTATTGCTTTCCGCCAGGTGACGCTCTCGGTGACATAATATGTACATAATTATTATCGTACTGAACGGCCACTTGATGGCAGCCAAGCAAACAACAATGTGGCTTTATATAACAGCGGCGCAATGGTATGAAAAGAATGAATTCCATTCGTAACATTTCGCACCACTGCACCGCGATGCAGCTGACAACGTCTTCGGCTCGGCTCGTTATAACTGCGTGGCCCAGGTAACAGTAACTTCTGTTATGCGGAGGTCCTGACCGCTAGGTATGTTTCTGCAGATAGTTGGTGAGAAGGGAGGAGTGTGTCTGTGTGTGTGTGTGGGGGGGGGGGGGGGGGGGGGGGGGGGGAGAGGATGAAGGCAGGCAAGCAGGCAGCCACTTATTCATGTACACATAAACGCATTTGTGAGTATATAATTATGTGTATGGCGCGGGTTCGTATGCATGTCAGTTTGTGTTTGAAAGCGCGCGCGCGCGTGTGAGATTCCAAGATGACTATCATCAAACTTGTAAAGTATCGCATCCGTCAGAATTTGATTTTCCAATTTATTATTTTTCTTTATTTCACTGCTGTACTAGGATTTGACGAGGTATATTTTCTGGTATATTTCTTCAACTTATATAATAGGACAATATGGAATACTTACTCGAATGCATGAGCTCGTGCGAATGCACGCAACCACACACGTGTGCGTGTGTGTGCGTGAGAGAGAAAGAGAGAGAGAGAGAGAGAGGCGCGCGCACGCGCACACACACACACGAACGCATGCACATATACGCGCGCACGCGCACTCTCACACACAACACACACGCTCATTTATATGCATGTGTGTGTGTACATAAAATGGCTAGTGAGTGAGTGTGTGTGCTTTTTTGAAGACAATATGTATTATAATTTATATGTTTCAAATGCTGGAAATAAAAACGGGGTTCTTTATCGGGCTTGCTTTGACTTTCGTGCATTTTTTTAAAAAAAGTCGAATGCAGTCTTTTACTGTCCTGCTTGCAATCTGTGATCACCACTCTTAAATATCTCTGAGACAATAAAAGTGATTCTTATTCCGACTTACTCATACCACACACAGACAAACACGCGCACGCACGTACACACACACACACACACACACACACACACACACACACACACACGTGCGCGCGCGAGCATGCACACACACACACACACACACACACACACATACACACACACACACACACATCCACGATGAATCATTATTGTTACTTCATACCATGAACACCTAATTCAAACAATCATCCTTTATTTCATACCACGTTGAATGATCCATTTATAAATTCTACCCTTGAACATGGATTATACTATTACTGAATCCCAGAACCATCCCATTTTTATATTAAATCCTGAAGTCATCCTATATTATACAGTAATCATATTTAATTACTTCATATACACAGAACATCCTTTTCTATATGTGTAATCATGCCTTTTATATACATATCCCTTATTAGATTAGAATATTATATTTAGTTGGTGAAAATATTCCTTTTCTCCCCACTGACCACCTTTATTACCTCCTATGGACCTTATTCTTATTGCTTCCATGACTTCGTAAAATATGTACATAAATTTATTATGTTAGACGCTTGAAGCCAAGATAAAACATGTGATCTCATAAAATCAAGAGCGAATAGGATGAAAATGAATCCATTCGAAACATTTGCACCACTGACACAGGAGCATAACAAACTTTCGTCGTCGTTATAACCTTGCCACGGGAATATCTTATCATGAGTGGTATGACCAGAAGTGTAGAAGAGGCAGTCGTATTTCGAGGCGCAGATACAGCATGCAGCAGCCACTTAGTCATTACACTGAAACATTAGTTGTATAGAAATATGTTCTCGGTCTATTAAGAAAGTTTTGAAACCCTTTAGATTCAAATAATCTATCTCCCAAATTGTAAAAGTATGCATCCGCAATTCCCAAATTTTTTTCTTAATTTACACAAGCAGCTACATTCATGTAATACTTCAACTTATAATGGGAAAATAGGAATACTTACTGAATGCTTCTCGTATACCAAAAATTTTTTGCTAAAAAAAAAAGTAAGGCGGGTAAGAAATAACGAAGTCACGACGCGCACAACATGCCGAAGATGCACATATAGACGTTAAATCACTAAAGATGTATTGATGATTTTTCATAAATTCTATTGCATGATGAGTTTTTTGAATGACAACACACACACATACACACATCTACTCTCCCACAAGCACGCCCACACAATGGTATGGTTGTGAGGTGTGAGAGCACGTTGTGCCCATATAAAACAAAGGTAGATATCTACTGGCATGTGGCACGTGTATCTGGCTTTATGGATCACACATACCGGGCGATGGCTCTCTCTCTCTCTCTCACACACACACACACACATTTAATCAGACCTCCCTCTCTGTGTCTCTCTCTCACATTTGATCAGATATCTCTCTCTCTCTCTCTCCCTCTCTCTCACATTTTGATCAGACCTCTCTCTCTCTCTCTGTCATACTTTCGATTCTTAACCCTCTTCACCGCCAGTCAAATTAGAGCACAAAATTCCCTTGTGGTATAAACACAGAAAAGACAGTGGCTAAGAAAAGCTGGGGAGTCCCTCTGCGATGTATAGAAAATATGGCCGATCCTACCACTGAACATTAAGTGCAGTAGGTTCATAGATAACAGACCAATGAATGGTCACCTTTCTGTGACATGGCTCCTCTACCACGCCTGTGCATAAATGCGAGCTTGGCGGTGAAAGGGTTAAACCTCTCTCCGTCTGTCTTTCTTTCTCCCATTCTCCCACCTCTCTCTCTCTCTCTGTCTTCTACATGCGCTCACCTCAGTGCCTAAACTCGTCTACGTCTTTCTCTCTTCTTCTTAATCCCTATCTTTTTTTTTTCCTCTCTCTCTCTCTCTCCCTCACTGTCCCTCTTCATCTCTCACTCTCCCCCTCTCCTTTTCTCTCCCTCGCTCTCTCTCTATCTCTCCCTCTCCCTCTCTCCCCCAACTTCCTGTCCACCATCACCTGTACTGCGCTGCCCACCTACACCATCCCCCTCTCCACCACCTGTCTCCCACCCACCCCAGCCCCCACCCCTCCCCTCCCCCACACCCTTACTCCCAACAAGGTGAGACACGGCAGGTGAGAAAACTAAATCACGGCTCCCCTGACTCTAAGGGGAGATGGCTGTTGCTGATAAACTGCCCGCCACCACTGGGCCATAAGCCACTGGTCAGCCAGGTGAGGTCTGTCTCGCCCTGTCCCATTTACATCGCTCAGTGCCCCTTGCTCCACCCCCCTACCCCTTGCCCCCTCTCCCTCCCCCCCCACACACAGGTGGAAAAGAAAAGCGCCTCCTCTTCGCTTCACGCCTCTGGGTAGGGGGGTGGGGTGGGGGTCGGAGGGGCAAGGATGGGGGCGGGAGGGGGGGGGGGGGGGGCAGTGGGGAGGCAGGGGTGTTACTGTACTGACCGCGCATTTGTTAGTTCAGGTGGTGGATGAATCTACATATTTTTGGAAGTCAAACCCGATCTCTGAGAAGAAGAAGAAGAAGAAGAAGAAAAAACTTAACATCGCATGATTCCTATTAGTCGGATTTTCAGATATAAACACGAACAAATCTGAAGTGATCTTATAATGTATAATAATAATAATATAATAAACTGTAGGCTTAGATAGCGAAGTACCCCCATCTCAGATGGGGCTCACCGCGCTTTACAATAAAATATACAAATTTAAGACTGTCGTAAAATATGTACAAAGTCTACATAGTTTCACATGACAATGGCTAAGATATACATATGCAAGACTAAGTGACAAAATAAAAAGAGCATCCAGAGGTGTTTTATCACATTCTCTCATCGCATTTTCACACACAGCCTTTCGCACACTTTAGACACTCGAGTTCAAACCCACCTTTCAGCAAAAGTGTGCTATTTATTTTCCCTCTAAAGAAAACGTGTGTCCTGTTTAGCATAAGTCATCTTAGTTTCATATTGCCCAGTTGAAGGTTCAAAGATATCGATCCAAAGAAATTTCATCCTTTTGCTCCTTTTGGGGGTGGGGTCGGAGGAAGTGTACAACAATATAACCCCCACCCCCCCCCCAAAAAAAAAAAAAAAAAGAAGTTTAACTTGGTTCACTTCTGACATATTCAGCACCCTACCCAACCCCCGCCCTAAAAGACCGAGGATTTCCTTGGCTAATCAAACAAGAAAAACATAATAATTATTGTCTTCCCGGTTCACTTGCGGTTTCCTTGACAAGGGATACTCTTCTTATTGTTTTTTTAATGTTTGATTCAGACAGCATCAGAGGTATTTCTCTGTAAGAAACTGTCTCTGGTTGCACGTGCGTGGGGATGAGAGACGTGAGCGAGTGTCTGTGTTATCTGTCTGTCTGCCTGCCTGCCTTCTACGCGTTTGCGTCAGAATGGATGAGAGGAGATTGCAGAGGTCTCTCTCATCTGTCTCTGTCTCTCTCTCTCTCATTCTTTCTGCATGTTGAATTGCCCCATTGTATCCCCCACCCCTTTGTGTATGGGCCGGTGGCCTTTCACAATTAAACCTGTGTCAGTGTCGGTGTCAGTGTCAGTGTCAGTGTCAGTCTCTCTCTCTCTCTCTCTCTCTCTCACACACACACACACTGTACTTATAATACTATTTGCTGTTAAACACACCATGGGCTTCTAAATATCCACTTCAATGTTAAATAATGTGTTTTGGTTATTTCAAAAATGGGACAACAAACAAACAAACCCAATCTACAGTATATATATATATATATATGTGTGTGTGTGTGTGTGTGTGTGTGTGTGTGTGTGTGTGCGCGCGTGCGTGCGTGCGTGCGTGCGTGTGTGTGTGTGTGTGTGTGTGTGTGTGTGTGTGTGTGTGTGTGTGTGTGTGTTTGTGTGTGTTACACAGGAAACGTCCGACACAGAAAACATGAAAATGTATTGCCCGAAAAAAAGGACTTTAAAAAAAAAAGTACAAAAGATGACTTTGTTGTCATGTAGTATTGCATCAAATCGTGACAAAAAGGTATTAACGCTTTCGGTGTCGTTATACAACTCTCACTTTTTCTGCAGCAAGCAAGAGGACAAAAAGACAAATACACGTAATTATACACACTCAAATGACTGTTGCCAGTCTATTTCCGCACGAATGCTTGCATGCGCGCGCGCGACAACACAAACACACACACACACACACACACACACACACACACACACACACACACACACACACACACACACACACACACACACACACACACACACACACGAACGTACTCCACCATATCCAGCTGTCTGTCACGTCTGTCCTTCAGCTCCTATCCGAGACCCACCCACCCGACACCTCTCTCTATCTCTGTCTTTCTTCTCTTCTTCTTCTTCCTCCTCCTTCTTCTTCTGCTCCTCCTCCTTCTCCTTTAAAAAAAAATTTCTTTACAATGATTATAGATAGCAATGCAAATCATTAACATATCACCAGCCTGTGTTAACAGACTATAATAAATCACAAATACATTAACAGCGTTAACAAACCATCATTAATGTTATCTTCCCCTCCCTCCCTCTCCCTCCTTTTCCCCACACCTCACCACGCCCCTCCCCCTCCTACACTTCGCCCACCCCCCCCCCCTCCCCGTTCTCTCTAACCACGACTAAAGACAAACAACAACAAGTGTTCCACAACCCCATTCTTTTCGCTGCCAGCAACGTCACTGTACAGCAGTAAGTTTGTGACAGTGTCCATGTTGTTCGGTTCGACAATGACAGATGGGTGGGGGGTGGGGGGGTGGGGTGGGGGGTGGGGGTGTTATTGAGACAGAAAGATGGTCGCTGATGGCGCGTCTTTCATCTGTCACGTTCGTGTTACATGTGTGTGTGTGTGTGTGTGTGACTGCGTGCGTGACTGAAAGCTGATTGAATGACAATAACAGGAAACGAGCGATGAGTGCCCAATGGCAGCGGTCGGTCAGCTCTACCCAAGTGGGCAGCCTGTTGAACAAATGACTCCGTGTTTGTTGTAAAGCGCCTAGAGCTGGGTATCTGACCGAAGGTAGGCGCTATATAAATATCCATATCAGCATCATCATAATAGTAATCATCATCGTCATCATTATCATCATCACCAGTCATCATCGTCCGTCACATGATTACGGTGACCACCGAGTCTGTCACATTCTGCCCGTGGTTCAAACCTGGCAAGGTGCTGTGTCCTTTACCCCTTGGACTGTTGAACATTGCTGAAACGAGACCAACATCGTTGCATTTCCTACATTGTAGGTGGTGTTATTGATTTTGATGAACAAAAGTAAGACAATGCAGAGAGGAATTCCAAATAAGGAATGATGGTAATGATGGGTAATGGCCTATTTTAACATCCTAAATTTTTGCACCTTTTGGTAGCATTTCCATGGTCTGTTGGACGAAAAACGGAAAAAGCAAGATGGAAGTACGTTAGTTTAGTGACCGAATCCACATCAAGACTGAATAAAACAACGTACAATATATGAGTCGAAATCCACGGAAAATAGGTTTACAACATATACTAATGGTAATATCGTTTCATACATGCACAGAAACTGCCGGCAAGATAGGTTCCTGAATTTAGAATGCTAAAACAGGACTTAACAATGACGATGATATGATGATGAGAGATTTAAGGTACTTAGGACACCACCTACTAAGTCCTTTATTGACGACAATAATGGCATAAGTATTCGCAGAGTCAGACTGAGTGAGCCTCCGCCCCACAGTGGAGACCTTTTTCAGTATCAACTTCGCAACAACAAAAAAAGAAGAAAAAAAAAGAAAAGAAAAGCGTGCTGACCACGTGCCCTCAAATTCCAATGCTGTTCCCCCCCCCCCCCCCCCCCCCCCCCCCCAATCCGGTAGATCACTTTCCAGACCACCCTAAAGGGGGACACATGAGCCCTTTCACCTCCCGAACCTCGTCTTCAGTGGATCGTGTGTCGCCGTAACTGCAAGTTGGAAACTTTGCTGACACCATCACTTATTTCAGCCATGTCTTTTGATGGGCGCCACGATAGCCGAGTAGTTTGACCTTTTGTTGGGGGAGGGGTGGGGTGTAGTACGAGGGGTGGTAGGGAATATATATATATATATCTCTCTCCCTCTCTCTCTCTCTATATATATATATATATGTGTGTGTGTGTGTGTGTGTGTGTGTGTGTGTGTGTGTGTGTGTGTGTGTGTGTGTGTGCACGCGCAAATGAAATGATTACTTGTGTGTTTGTATGTATGTATGTATATATATATATGTGTGTGTGTGTGTGTGTGTGTGTGTGTGTGTGTGTGTGTGTGTGTGTGTGTGTGTGCGTGCGTGCGTGTGTGACTGTGTGTGCGCGTGTGTGTAACATAGATGTAGAAGAAGAGGCAGGCAGATAAGACAGACAGACAAAGAAACAGACACAGGAAGAAACTCTCTCTCTCTCTCTCTCTGAAGCAACCCGATAACTCCGCTCAGTGTGTCTCAAAGTGAACTTGGCCCAGTGACAGGCCGACACGTCCGTCGCCTGTGTTACTGCCCTAAATTATCGCCTGCCCAAAGTGTCACGGGCGACAATTCTGGCAGGCGCTAGCCTCCTTCCCCAAATTGTCGCCCTTTGCGACAAATTAGGGAGGGGTGTGTGATGCGTTTGAAAGAATTAACTGTTGGTTTGAATTCACTTCTGCACCGACCTCACCTCACCACATTTTTTTTAGTTTTTCTTACTTCGATGCACGTAACTCACTTTATGCCTGTCTATCTGTCTGTGTGACTGAGAGAGTGTGTGAGTGTGTACGTGTGAGAGAGAAAGAGAGAGAGACAGACAGCGTTTTTCTGCTTGCATGCGCATGTATGTACGCATCGTGGCATGAAACAGGGATGTCGTTGGCCAGCTTCTGCCTTCATGCAGGCCCTGACCCCTGGATCAGATGGATGAAGTGGTCTCTTCCCGTCTCTCCCCACCTCCGCCTGTGTCATTTTGCCCACTCCCTATCGGGTGTATACATGGACGACTTGATTGCCACACACACACACACACACCACTCCCCTCACCCTCCCAGGAGATGATGCAACAGAGTAAACATTTCTGGGTAAAACTGGTATGGAGCTTAAATGTCTGTTCATAACTCGAAATAGGTGTCAGTTCTTCCAGGGAATGTTCTTCAAATACCCTGTCAGTCAAGAAACTGCCATCCGCTGCTTATAAATAGTGATCTGAAGTGTATCAGGTATTGGTTAAAGTTTGTTGAAAATGAACGTGCACAGATTACCCAGACAAGCACATTTCATGCTGTTGAACCCAGATGAAAGGGGTAAAATGTGCTGGGTGTTTTTACTCAAAAATACTTTATTCGGTCTTGGATTTGGATATGTTGAGTGAGACGAGTCAGTATTGTCTAAAGATTCCTATCATAACTAAAAAATTGTTTAGAACTGACTTTGAATGTGAGCAATATTTGTGGACAAAAACTGTTGTTGGGACTCCTTGATAAAGCTGCTCTCTCCCGCCGCCTCTCTCTTCTTCTTCTTCTTTTTTTTTCTCTCTCTCTCCCTCTCACACACACACACACACACACACATTTATATGCATGTTTGTAATGGTTAGTGGGTGAGTGTGTGTGCTTCTTTGTATCCTATGTGTACAATGTTTTATATAGTAGAAATATAAGGTTCCTGAGTTCTGAGATCGACAACGGCGAGTAAACAATGTAGTTGGAGCAACTGGTCAGCATAAAAAAAAGTTAACCGCTGACCAAGTTCCAAACTTCCCGGGCGACAAAGTTGGGAAAGACGGTAGAAAAGAACATTTGTCGCCAGCTATTTCTACAAGAGGACAGAGGTGCGATGCATGGGCGAACTAAGCAGCGCTATTTGCTAAGAATATTCCTAACTCCACTGTAAATACCAAACACTTAAGAACAGTCTTAACTCTAATATAAGCAAACTTGGGATTCTCTCTTGAGGGCACATAAGACCGTATGGCTGTGTCTGGAGTGGCACTGTCTTCATCTGTCTGCGGGCAGGGGCGGTTTGGTCTGTGGGGTGTGCTCAGCAGATGGAGGGTGGTGTCTTTTGCCGGTGGGCTCTGCAGTCATGAAATACTGGCTGGTACACCCATAGGGATACTTCTTTTAAGGCTGTCGCGAGTTGCATCCTGTGGTCTCTTTTGCCTCTGTTCGGGAGCAGTTAGGTCCCTTGAATTCTGAATGGAGTGTCCTGTGCGTGCCTGCGCCCATCGTGAACACAGCGCAGGCCTTCAAGGATGGTGCAGGATTGTTCCAAGGGCGGGTGGAGACAGCGCTCCTCTGGGTCCTCCCCAGCACCTACGGGTGTTTCTCTTTCTTCTAAGCAAACGTAGCGCTGCAAAGCTCTCCTCACGCAACCTAACCGGCCCTTCAGGTGACAAACTGGGCAGGCGACAAATCTGGGCGTCGCAATCCTGACCTGTGTTTCTGCCCCCCACCACTGGGTCACGGGCACACGCCTTCCCTTCTTCCGGCAAATCACTCTGACAGCACGCCGTGTCGATCCGCCACAGTATGAAGGGCCCTTTTGTGTGTGTGTGTGTGTGTGTGTGTGTGTGTGTGTGTGTGTGTGTGTGTGTGTGTGTGTGTGTGTGTGTGTGTGTGTTTCTCTCCTCTTTTTTGACAGCCGTGACAAAATGAATGAATGATGGACTGTGTGTTTGTGTGTGGAGGGGTTGGGGATAGAGTTGGGGTAGGCTATGTTTGTTTGTTCGTGTGTGTGTGTGTGTGTGTGTGTGTGTGTGTGTGTGTGTGTGTGTGTGTGTTGTGTGTGAGGGAGGGAGGGAGGGAGAGAGGAGTGAAAGGAAGAAAAAAACATACAGAGAAAGAGAGACAACAGAGAGACCGACAGACATGAAGAGAGACACAGAGAAAGAGACGACGCAACCTGGTTTCATTTTTATGACAGCTGACAGGTTTACTGAGTGGATATTATGAACAATCGTCTTTGGTGACGAGTGGCACATTTCATAACAGGTGATGCAGACATGTGGTGTCTAGCTGACAAAATTCTAATGACTGATGAATGACATCACACGATACTGAAAAGATTTAGATTCACTGATAAAGTTGCGATGCTGTAAAATCTAAATGTTATATATATATATATATATATATATATATATATATATATATAGAGAGAGAGAGAGAGAGAGAGAGAGAGAGAGAGAGAGCATGTGTGTGTGTAAACTACGTATACAGCGAGTGAGTGAGTGTAAATGTGTGAATGCACATGCATAAACGTGTGTATACGTGTATGTATGCATGCGTGTGTATGTGTGCGTGCGCGCGTGCGTGCGTGTGTGTATGTGTTTGCGTGTGTCTTTGTGAGCTGTCCAGTCTAACGGGATTTACAGATCGCACAACAATGCCCAGTGCTACAGGACACACACACACACACACACACACACAAAGAAGACCAAAAAAAAAAAAAAAAGAAAAGAAGATTCATTACAGCAATGTTGAAAAACACAGGTCATCATTGTGAATTTGTTAATTAAATCATACTCATCTTGACGCACTACTACCAAGAACATACACAAGACTGAAAACACATCTGTTTTATGGACCATACTGTTTAAATGGAACCCTTTAAAAAAAAAAAATGCTGTTGTTGTTGGTGGTGGTGTGGGTGATGGTGGTGCAAGTTTTTCTTAACGTTGCTAAAGACATGTCAGTCCTAAGATGTTCGCCTGTTAAGGGGTATGACCACAGGTATGTGGGTTTTTTTTTCCTTCTTTTTTTTAATTAAAATTTTTTTTTTTTAGCGTCATGGACATCGTGGTGTGTTTACTTGGGTGATGGCCCCCTGTCTTTTCCGCGTCGTGTCCGCATTGTTGGACGCCGTATCAGGCAACAAGGAGTCATGTTCCCCGCTAGGGGTGTGTGTTAGTGGATTGGGGACACAACTTCTAGCTTGTCTGGCTTCACACACACAGAGAAACAGACACACACACAGACACACACAGACACAGACACACACACAGACACAGACACACACACAGACACAGACACACACACAACGCAGAAAGAGACAGAGACAGAAGAACAAAGAGAGAGAGAGAAAGAGAGAGAGAGAGAAAGAGAGAGAGAGAGAGAGAAAGAGAGAGAGAGAGAGTGTGTGTGTGTGTGAGTGTGTGTGCCAGTGTGTGTGTGTGTGAAACACAGACACAGACAGACACACACAGAGACAGACAGACAGACAGACAGACACACACACACACACTCACACATACACACACACACACACACGCGCGCGCGCACACACACGTTGAAAAATCCACAAAAATATATGTCCGTCTTTCCGTAAAAGAGGCATACACTTTGTTAAAAAAAAATCAGCATGGGGTCGATTTCATAACAGATGGAAGGAAAAGTTTCTGAAACATAAAGGGACATTATTCCCAGAGAATATTATTAAAGAAAAGATACCGATTCCGTGAGCTTGCTATACAAGATTAATAACCTCTACTTTCTTCCGTATAAAACTTGATGCGCTGAAGACAAAGTATAGTAAAAATGTTACATGCATCTGTGGTAAGCAGTTCGGCTTGCATCATTGTTTGTTTACCTTCTTGCCCAAGTATTTCAAAGAGAATAACTATTCTGTAGAGGATTTTTGGAAAGTTATTTCTGACGAGGTTCTTATGGTCGAACTTTGTCAGGCATTAGTTCATAGCCCAATTTCTACATTCCTTTAATGCACTTCAAAATTGTGTTATGGGTTCTGATTATTATTATCATTATTGAATTCTTACTGTTAAATGTAACTGCATGTTAGTTATGCATTTTTTGGTAGTTTTCTACCTTTTCTGTTTTTACCCTTGCCTCTCCCCTCCCCCCACCCCCCATCACCTCCCCCCCCCCTTTTTTTTTCCTAATCGTCTTATATCACTGATAGTGAAGAGACGCTAAACTAAAGAACGAACATACAGACACACACACACACAACGCAGAGACAGAGACAGAAATACATATATAGCTAGAAAGAGAGAGAGAGAGAGAGTGTGTGTGTGTGCCAGTGTGTGTTTGTGAAACCTGACAAGCTCGAAGTACACACACACACACACACACACACACACATATATATATATATATATATATATATATATATATATATATAGAGAGAGAGAGAGAGAGAGAGAGAGACACACACACACACACACAACAAAACAACTGTTCAGGACTGGCTTAGTGTTTGGTGTGTGTGTGTGTGTGTGTGTGTGTGTTTGTTTGTACGTGTGTGAGCGTGCGTGTATGTATGTGTGGGAGCGCGTGCGCGCGCGTGTGTGTGAATCCTAATGACCGGTTGGAAGAAAGCTGGCTCCTATATCTTCCGGTCTTTAATTAACTGTTCATTATTATCCCTTACCATGTGACTTGCTCAAGTGCGTGTTTATATTACTATACTGTTCATTCGAGAACCGGAAAAAAAAAAGAACCAGAGACATTGTGTAAGCCGTTAGTGGTAGTACTTAACCTTCTGCACTCATCGGTTAAGTACAATGGGGGTGCGGGGGTGTGTGGAAAGGGGGGGGGGTGTTAGGGGGAGAAGGAGGTTACCAGGGTCAAGGGCTTGAAACGTGAATGCAAGCTTCCTGGTACCTTGCGTTGGTGTTGTGCATAATGCTGACATTGATGCCAACGGTGTAGATTTGTGTGTATGATAAACGTTTTGTCACGTGAAGCTGCACAATACAATATCGCAGCACACTGCAATACACTGCAATACAATACAAAACGAGACGAGACAAGACAATACAATGCAATGTAACACAATCCATTTCAAGCCAGTCCAATCCAATCCAAGCCAAACCAATCCAATCTAATCAAATACAATACAATACAATACAATAAAGTACAAAACAATACAATCCAGTCCAACCCAGTCCAATCCAACACAATACAATACAATACAATACTGTCACCGAAAAGTAATCCCCGGGGGAGTGAAAAATACAACAAGGTATAACCCCTGACGCTCAGGGCACGTTATCTAGCGAGCTGAGACAAGACACACAATCCGGTTCCGGTTCCACATCAGTGGCAACGCCCAACGCCGCAACATCTCCTCCATCTCCCCGGCGGCAGCACTAGATTATCGGCTCCCCACGCTGCCACTGCCACTGTCACTGGTACCGAAACTGACCCGTTTTAGTCGTGGGTGGTGGGAGGGGGCGGGGGAGGGGGGAGGGAGTGCGGTGCACTTTAGAACGCATAATCACCAACTTTCTCCATTTCTGGCGGTCGTGGGATGGTAGGGCCTGCAAAGCTCCTCTCTGTCCGACCACTCAGCTAGCGGTGTTGTCTGAACACTTCTTTCGCTGTCTGCCTCGTCTCCACCCCTACCCCCAACGGCTCCACCCCCCTCCCCTCCCTGTTGCCCTGAAGGATGGTCTTGGAGAGCCCCTGCGTCGGATTCAAACACTCGACTGTTGGCCGCCGTTCTTTCTCTGTCTCTGGACCTTGCAGCTGGAATGAACTTCCTCTTTCGCTTCGTCAAGTCTCCACACTCAGCTGTTTCAAGTCTGGCCTTAAAACCCACCTCTTCCCAAAATAGCCTCCCTTCCCTACCTCTTCCTTGTCGTCAGTTTCTCCAGTTTTAGAGTTATGCATGCGTGTGAATGACTGGTGCGAAAGCGCTTTGATTTGTCCCTGTAGAAGATTCAGCGCTATATAAATACCATTATTATTATTATTATCTTGTCACGCGATCACACCATCTTTTTTTTGTTTGGGAAATACGCCCACTACTGGGGGCATCAACATAAAACACATGATCATATCCTGGGCTGTGAGAAACATGCGGAGACCCTATGGCAGCTTATGATCTAACCAACGGTGCAGTGATTTAATGATACATTGTGTTGTGTTGAGTAGCGCTGCGTTGTGCTGCGTAGCGTTGCGTTGCGCTGTGTTGTTTTGTATTGCGTTCTGTTACGTTGCGTTGTGTTGTGTTGCGCTGCTCTGCGTTGCGTTGTGTTGCGTTGCGTTGCGTTGCGTCGCGTTGTGTTGTTTGCGTTGCGCTGCGTCGCGTTGTGTTGTGTTGCGTTGTGTTGCGTTGCGCTGTGTTGCGTTTGCGTTGTGTTGTGTCGCGTTGTGTTGTTTTGCGTTGTGTTGTGTTGTGCTGTTTTGTGTTGTGAATACAATCACCAGTATGTGTGACGGGACATCGAACAAAGTTAAGTGTCGGCGCCTAATCCGAATGACTAGCACCCAGACCACTACTCAAGATCTGTGGGAATCGAACCTGTGCACACACACACACAACACACACACACGTACACACACACACACGTACACACACATACAAACACGTACACACACGTACACACACACATACACACGTACACACACACAAACACACGTACACACACACACACACACACACACACATACACACACACACACACACGTACACACACACGTACACACACACACACGCGTGTGTGTGTAAGAGAGAGAGAGAGAGAGAGAGAGAGAGAGAGAGAGAGTGAGAGAGAGAGAGAGTGTGTGTGTGCGTGTGCACGCGCGCATTCTAGCGTATGTGCGTGTGCGTGCGTGCGTGTGCGTGCGTGCGTGATTATGTGTGTGTGCATGTCTGTTTGAGTTTTTTTATGTGATGATGTGTGTGCCTGTGTGTGTTTCAATGGGAAGAGGGGCTGGAGGTGGGAAGTGTGTGTCGGTGTGTTGGTGCCTGTGAATGTGTGGGCATTTGTAAGCCTGTGCGTGTTCCTGTCCCTCTCTCTCTCTCTCTCTCTGTGTGTGTGTGTGTGTGTGTGTGTGTGTGTGAGAGAGAGAGAGAGAGAGAGAGAGAGAGAGAGAGAGGGGAGATTGAGAGAGAGAGAGAATTCTTCTTCTTCTTCGTTCGTGGGCTGCAACTCCCACGTTCACTCGTATGTATACGAGTGGGCTTTTACGTGTATGACCATTTTTACCCCGCAATGTAGGCAGCCATTCTCCTTTTTCGGGGGTGTGCATCTGGGTATATTCTTGTTTCCATAACCCACCGAACGCTGATATTGATTACAGGATCTTTAACGTGCGTATTTGATCTTCTACTTGCGTATACACACGAAGGGGGTTCAGGCACTAGCAGGTCTGCATATATGTTGACCTGGGAGATAGGAAAAGCCTCCATCGTTTACCCACCAGCCGACGTTAACGAGACTCAAACCAGGGACCCTCACATTGAAAGTCCAACGCTTTAACCACTCGGCTATTGCGCCCGTCAGAGAGAATTCAAATCAGAGAATCGTGCTAACAACAAAATCACGCGTGACAAATTCCGAAAAGCTGATTTTCCAGCTCCACACAGGGGAAAAGAGACGAAGAAGTGAGTGAACACAATCCACGCTTATTTAGAACGTGTCTGTCAAAGACCGGGTGTGCAGACTGGGGAAAACCATTGGCCCGGAGTGGACAGGGCTTGGGTTTGTCACCATCCACCATTCAGCATGGAACCAGTATTCTGTGACAATTTTTCCCGTTCCGGCGATTATATGTATTATAGTCATTCGTGTCCGACTATGACCACCAGAATAGCAGAGGGGGCATTTGCTGCCCTGACTACTTGGGCTAGAATTTGACAATAGTGGAGAGTCTTGCCCGAGTTACATTCTCACTCCTTCAGCCGAAAGAGTTCTAGGACAGTTGGCGTTGGGATGCCTCCCAAAGGCCAACTAGCCCCGAATAGAAGGCTGCAGCTTAGACTACGAGCCAGTGCAATCCTGCCTCCTGTCATTAAGGTCGAGTGATGGCCTAGAGGTAACGCGTCCGCCTGGGAGGCGAGAGAATCTGAGCGCGCTGGTTCGAATCACGGCTCAGCCGCCGATATTTTCTCCCCCTCCACTAGACCCTGAGTGGTGGTCTGGACGCTAGTCATTCGAATGAGACGATAAACCGAGGTCCCGTGTGCAGCATGCACTTAGCGCACGCAAAAGAACCGACAGCAACAAAAGGGTTGTTCCTGGCAAAATTCTGTAGAAAAATCCACCTCGATAGGAAAAACAAAACAGAACAAAAAAACAAAACAAAACAAAACAAACAAAACAAAAAACACACAAACAAACAACAACAACAACAACAACAAAAACTGCACGCAGGGAAAAAAAATACCAAAAAATGGTTGGCGCTGTAGTGAAGCGACGCGCTCTCCCTGGGGAGAGCAGCCCGAATTTCACACAGAGAAATCTGTTGTGACAAAAAGAAATATAAATATAAATTTCTTCTCTCTCCCGGTGTGTTTCTCTCGCACCCACAACCCACCTTCGTCGAGAGAGAGAGAGACAGAGAGAGAGAGAGAGAGAGGTGGGGTGGGGTCCCCGGGGGTGGGTGGGGGAGAGAGGGCACGAATAGCATGAATTAATACTCATTCTCATCCTCATTCCCCTCCTATCTTCAAATTAGGCCTGTCGACCGGACGATGCATCTCCTTCCACACCACACAAGCCTGGCGCTGTGCTCCATGCAGTGCTATCGCCTATCGACGAAACACGTAGAGTGCTTTCCCTTCTTTCATGCGCGATAAACACCCTCCCAAACAAAAAAAGCCACTCTCTTCCTAAAAAGCGTTTTGAAACAAGACTCGCACAATCTTTATCGTTCCTATTAATGCCTGTTACATAACGGTCGTCTTGAATTAAAAGGGACATTCTTTTTTTTTAACCAACGCGTGTGTGTGGTTGGAAGAGAGGGGGATGGGTAGGCGGAGAAGAAACCGATAGAGTTCATCCCCTTGGTTCAACAGCCGTGAGAGGTGTCAATGATTTTTGCCAACGAGCACTGATGCGGTGATCTCCCTTAAAGAAACAAACATGCAAAAAAAACTTGCATCGAAAGTGCCTTTTACATTTTTAGATTTTTTGTTCCGAACCGCATGTGCATACCGCATGATCGTGTGTTGCTCACCCGTAAAGCACACACATTGTTTTATGTTTTGTTTTGACCGGTGTTTATTTTTGAAAATGGTGAATGTGACGTGCTTTGGTTTGCTGAGATTAGCACCTGTGTGAACTGAGACTGTGATGGCGTCTGTGTCAATTTACAAATATATATATATTTTTTATTATGTCACTTAGTTTGACATTTGTATATTTTAGCCATTGTCATGTAAAAATGTGTAGACTTTGTACATATTTTACGACACTTAGCCTTAAATTAGTATATTCTATTGTAAAGCGCGAGATGGGGGTCCTGCGCTATATAAGCCTGCATTTTATTATTATTATTACTATTATTATTATTAATATTATTATTATTATCATTATTATACCCCAGGTGGAACGATCGAAAGGTTTCACTTTGCATTTGTTGTTGTTGTTGCTTTGGTTTTCTTTAACCCGGAATCGTGTACTGGGAAAGGGAAAATCATGTGCGTGCACGCACATGTGTGTGTGTGTGTGTGTGTGTGTGTGTGTGTGTGTGTGTGTGTGTGTGTGTGTGTGTGTGTTCAAGTGTGTGTGTGTGTGTGTGTGTGTGTGTGTGTGCACGCGCGTAAACAATTGATTATGAATGCAATGCAATACAATTCATTTATCGTTACCACACCCCTTTGTTCATCAAAAAAAAAGTCTACTGTGGGGGAAGGGGTTGGGGATGGAGATGGGGGGGGGGGGAGGGGATGTCAGGTGGGGGTGGTGAGTGGGAGTGTGGACGGTACTTTACCGCACAGCTGGTCATAGCATTCAATGCAGTAAAAGAGTGCCCTGCTCTCTTGGCACTAAAAAGCCCTAACATGCAGTGACACAGCCATTTGGAGGAGAATGGCGACCCTGACATGTGTCAAAGGTCAGGGGTCAGACAGGAGGTCATTATCAACCAGTGCGGCCTGCCATAACATATACTTGCAGATTAACCCTGTGACCAGGTTTTCCGCCACTGTGTGTGTGTGTGTGTGTGTGTGTGTGTGTGTGTGTGTGTGTGTGTGTGTGTGTGGTTTGGGAGGGTGGTGGGGGGGTTGAGGGGTAGGATAGAGGGTGGGGAGGACGGGGTGGGGGTAGTGGGGGGGGGGGGGAGGGGTGGAGGGGAAAGAGAGAGAACTCACAAACTCGGACCTCCGATGATTTAATGCACAAGGTCACAAAATTATGCCCATGTCGCGGAGAGAGGAAAAGTCAAACACAATGTGCGTCCAAACACGAACTGTAAACTTTGGTAATAAGGAGAAAGAAGGAATACGAGAATACGAATGGTTTATTCAACGAAGGCCTTTGCCTTTCTGAAGGGGTATGAACAAACATTTTTTTTTGGGGGGGGAGGTGGGTTGGGGGGGGGGGGGAAAGAAAGAGAGAGAGAGAGAGAGAGAGATAGAGAGATAGATAGATAGAGAGAGAGAGAGGAGAAAGAGAGATAGAGAATGCGTGTATGTATGTGTGTGGGGGGTGGGTGGGTGAGTGGGGGGTGTAAGAGAGAGAGTGAATGCGGGAGGGAGGGGAGAGGGAGAGAGAGAGAGAGAGAGAGAGAGAGAGAGAGGCGGGTGTATCTGTGTCTGTGTCTGTGACATTCTCAAGCTGACCCCTACGAAACCACTTTGCTCATGCTGTCAGTTTGATTTTTTAAATAAAGAAAGAAAGAAGGAAAGAAAAAAATACCAGACTTCGCAATCATTTAGATAAAAGCAATATACTGAAATAGGCATACGTACCCTCATTCTTGTCAAGTAGCATGTACGTGCGGCCGCAAACACGCACACAAAACAACAACAACAACACACACACACACACAAATAGGCACACAACACACAGACACACAGACAACACGTACGCACAACACACAATACAACACACACACACACACACACACACACACACACACACACACAACACACACACACACACACACACACACACACACAAACACAAACGCACACAAACACAACACACTCACACACACAAACACACACACACACACATACACACGTGAGCGCACTTACACACACACACACACACACACACACACACACACACACACACACACACACACACACACACACACACACACACACACACACACACACACACACACACACATTTCAAACGCGATAAGTACCAACATAAAGAGTCAGCAACTATGGAACACTTTGTAAGCCAGCAGGAAGGCAGACAGACGAGCACAATTATTCCCGAATCGCAAAACAACAACAACAAGGCTTGAAATAAATTACTGTTACAGCTGACACGACAAGATCGTGTGAGGTTCGGCGCTTTTACGTTCACAGGTTTTTTGTGTTCTTTTTACGCTCTGGAAAGGTCACCACTGGGGACATTTGGGTTAACAACAAGCCACTAATGCAATACAGAAAAAAAACTAACAGAAAAACAAACACCTACCAGAAACAACGATAACCCCCCCACACACACACACACACACACACCCTCCGCCCCAGTCCCCTCCACGCTTCCAATACAGCCATTCGCCCACTATATAAAGACAATTGACAATATTTTGTTTTAAATCGGATTACCGTGATGATTCAGAAATTAAATAATTGGACTACATTCATGTAATTAAAAAAATTCTTGCTGAGTTGACAAACCGTACCCTCCCACCCCCCATTTCTCTCTCTCTCTCTCTCTCTCTCTCTCTCTCTCGCGCGCGCGCGCGCGCGTGTGTGTGTCTTTGTGCGCTCTTTCAAGCGTACCTGCGAATGTGTGTGTGTGTGTGTGTGTGTGTGTGTGTGTGTGTGTGTGTGTGTGTGTGTGTGTGTGTGTGTGTGTGTGTGTGTGTGTGTGTGTGTGTGTGTGTGTGTGTGTGCATGTGTGTGTTTGTGTTTGTGCGTGCGTGTGTGTGTGTGTGTGTGTGCGTTTGTGCGTGCGCGCGCGCGCGCGTGTGTGTGGTGTGTGTGTGTGTGTGTGTGTGTGTGTGTGTGTGTTTGTCTCTCTGTCTATGTCTGTGTGAAAGTATGTGTGTCAGAGCTGTGTCTGTGTGTATATGTATAATATATGTGTGAATATGTTTCTGTTTCTGTTTCTCTCTCTCTCTCTCTCTCTTTCTCTCTGTCTCTGTCTATGTCTGTATGAATGTGTGGTGGTGTCTCTGTGTGTGTCCTTGCATCCCTTCATCGCTGCCCCCCCCCCCCTCCTTCTCCTCTTCCTTCTTCTCTCGCTGTCCGTCGCATGTCCAATCATCAAAAGAGGCAGAGAGCCAGGGGGATGAAAGAGCAAGGGGCCGACTCAGAGACACGCTGACGCTTGTTAAGTCGTCACCTGTCTCGTTTTTTCTTCTGCCCCATCAAGGCCTGTGAAGACCAGTCTCCCAAGAATTCGGCCTCCTATTTCAAGTATGTGTCGTATGCGTCGGCGGAGTTACTAAGAAGACTCGTATTATGGATTGAAACCTGTGTTGTTTTGATTGATTTGATGTAACAACTGCTGGGGGTGAAGTGGTTAACATCTTCACCACTATGTCCTGATGGCTGGCACAGCGTGGGTTCGAACCCTCTCTGAGGGGTGGCAGTGTGTGTGTGTGTTTTTTTTTGTTTTTTTGTTTTTTTTTTTTTAGAGAGAGGACAGTGAGGACTGTGTGAGCAAAGTACTTGTGACGCAAGTGGGCGGTCAGATTGAAAAAAAGAAGGCGATTTTTTTAACCAACAGTTTAGAATATGAACAGAGAAAGAGAGGGAGGCACGGATTTCAGTTGTTTATCCATCACACACTCTCTCTGTTTCTGTCTCTCGCACGCACACCCCCCCCCTCCCCTCGACCCCCCCGTCCCCCACACATTCAACCCCATCACACACATACACAAACATACACGCAAACTCGAGCCCTCCAACTCTCTCTCTCTCTCTGTGTCTCTCTCTCTTGCAACGATCTTTCAGCTAAATGGCTACATACATTCTCACGTCACGTGCCTCCTGCCCATTGTCCCCATACTAAGGCAACAGGTAAGTCTAATTTCAGCACAGTCTTAAAAAAAAGTTCGGGGGGTGGGAGGGGGGAAGGTGAAGGGGGGCGGAGGGGTGGTGGTGGGTAAAAACCACACGCAATTTGACAAAACGATATACAGCAGCAACAGCAAAGGTCCATTTACCTCTCCTTCACAAAAACCGTGCACTAAAACCAGATCCCAAGGATTACAGCACCAAAAACTAAAATGAAACTTACGAGTTTACGGAACGTGATTCATACAACGCAGCCCAGGATCAGTGTGAAACAGAGAACTTTGATCCGCACGACTGTAAACATGAGATGACATAAATAACCCCAATGTATCCAGTCATCACAGAAAAAAGAGACCAAAGAAATACGAGAGACATAATAAAAGAAAAGCTTTGCTTGAAGTTAAACTCTAAGACGGCGACACAGAAGCAGGTACGGCGTGTCGTTACTTCGGGCTTTTCTCTTACAAAAAGGGGATGAACTGTGTGAGTCGCTACTTAGGTTACGTGTACGTGAGCGTGCTATTGACAGATCGGCTGAATGGATGGTTGACTTAAATGTAGGTTGGTTGGTTTGCTTGGTGGGTAGGTAGTGGTGGTGGTGGTGCTGATGAGTTTCAGCTCCAGTTTCACTTTCTCAAGGAGGCGTCAGTGCGTTCGGACAAATCCTAGAAACGCTAAACCACATCTGCCAGGCAGATGCCTGACCAGCAGCATAAACCAACACGCTTGGTCAGGCCTTGAGTACATACATATAGATTTGTGCACCTATCAGAGCGGACTCCTATATGACCTGAACAATACCTCAGCTTCTGCATCAGTTCAGCATAACTGTATGCACGCACAATGTAAATCGACGAAGGAATGCGATTTACGTAAGTGCTGCTAACTATAGGGGCAGAAAAGTCCACATAAAATGCTGACTTCCTTCGACATATTCATGCAATACCTCGTGACCTTTCTCCACAGACACATGCTGGTAGTCAGTCATTGTGGTTGTGTGTTTTCTTGGCTTTCTGCTCCCGGAGAAGCGAAAGTATACACGCCTGTGTACATGTGGAAACGCCTGATAGCTGACGCAACAGGTGTTTGGAGTAACACTACTGTGTCTCAAAACCGATGTTGTTCGCCTTCTGTTGTTGTTGTTGTTGTTGTTGCTGTTTTTATGCTCGTTTTTTGTTTGTTGATTTATACTAGGAGCATCTTGCTGTTCTCATCATCGTGATTATGGTGTTTGGTAAAGCCATTAAGGCGGTTGTATTCATGATTATCAATGTTGAATATAAACGGTACTTGTTTTTAGGATTGTGTAGACTGATGGTAATGTGTCCTGGCGTTATATCTTGAATAGACAGATGTTAATGAGTGTCCTGGCGTTATATCTTGAACAGACAGATGTTAGTGAGTGTCCTGGCGTTATATCTTGAACAGACTGATGTTAATGAGTGTCCTGGCGTTATATCTTGAACAGACAGATGTTAATGACTATCTTGAACAGACAGATGTTAATGACTGTCCTGGCGTTATATCTTGAACAGACAGATGTTAATGAGTGTCCTGGCGTTATATCTTGAATAGACTGATGTTAATGAGTGTCCTGGCGTTATATCTTGAACAGACAGATGTTAATGAGTGTCCTGGCGTTATATTTTGAACAGACTGATGTTAATGAGTGTCCTGGCGTTATATCTTGAACAGACTGATGTTAATGAGTGTCCTGGCGTTATATCTTGAACAGACTGATGGTAATGAGTGTCCTGGCGTTATACCTTGAACAGACTGATGGTAATGAGTGTCCTGGCGTTATATCTTGAACAGACTGATGGTAAAGAGTGTCCTGGCGTTATATCTTGAACAGACTGATGTTAATGAGTGTCCTGGCGTTATATCTTGAACAGACTGATGGTAATGAGTGTCCTGGCGTTATATCTTGAATAGACTGATGGTAATGAGTGTCCTGGCGTTATATCCTGAAATCGTATGAACAGTCCCGTATTGGCATGTTTTTGTTCACCCTAGACAACACCTGTCGTCGTTTTTCTTTAGCTAACGGATATCAACCCTGCAATTAAACCCTAACATACAGAATGGTTAGTAATGTAGACTAAACGATATTCAAAGGTTTTCTTAGCGAGACCGTAATCTCGCACGAGAAAAACGAGAAAAAACAAAACAAACAACAACACTTAAACATCTACCCACTACATTCGATTATGAAATCAGTTTCCAACTGACTCTCATTTCTGTATGAAAAAAATAATGTTGATATCAACATTCGATCTTCAAATTAAAAAAATAAGTTTCAGTTAACTTAGACGTCCAATTTAGATTTAAAATATCACACAAATCAGTGATATTTTCACACAGATTTAACTCCCAATGAACTTTTTGATAGATGACCCAAGTTACCTGTCCTCTCACCACAAGCTAAGTGAAAATTTCTCAACGCAGACTCTCTACCAAATAATGTGAGGTGAACATTAAATTAACAAATGCGAGAAGACTAATGGCAACAAGATCGGTATTGTTCTGAGCCAAATTGTCTTCTTTTTTTAAATTCAGATTATTTTACTTTTTTTTTAATTTTTTTTTTTAACCACGAATGTCTTCTGAAGCCCGTTCCAGATTCCTTTTCGCTTCCTACACCTGTGACGAAGACCCACTTCCCCCGATATTCCTGACACACACGCACACAACGATCGTCTGTGTCCGGGCACTGGCTACTTGAGTAATCAGCGCAGAAATAGGGCGGGTACCCCATTGAGAGAACTACGGCTCCGGTGTTGTGTTTGGGTAGGAGAGAGAGAGAGAAGGGGGGGCGGGGGGGGGGGGGGGGGGGGGGGGGTTAGAGGGGGTGCAGGGATAAGGAGAGTGGAGGGAGAAGGGGAGGGAGCAAGGCAGCTAGAGAAAAAAAAAACAAAAAAAAAAACCCACCCAAAAACAGAGAGGGTGGACGGACTCCAGCAAAGAATGCACCAGTTAAACGAAAGGGGAACGGAAACATTACCTTCAGTGAATTAAAGGTTTTCCATTGGTTGCCCGAAAGCACTTCATCTCCTAGGGAGGGGTTCTTTTTCTGCCCCCCCCACCCCCCGCCCCTACCCGCAATCTCCCCCTCCTCATCCCTTTGCATTGAAAACGGTAATCTGTCTCTCCTCCCTCAGTTCTACATTTCTGACAGTGACTGTGATAATGACGTTGTGTGGATCGTGTGGACAGAGGGTGTTTCAGATAGAGGAGAAGGGAGGTGTAACGGATGTATGTGATTAAGTCGGTGGTGTCATTATTCAAAGTGCTGTAGTTCCGGGGTAGAGGGGGGAGGGGTGTGTGTGCTCACTCCTCTGTCTCTTCTCGCTCTACTCTCTCCCCTCCCCCCCCCTTCGTCTGTCTCTGCTCCCTCCGCCCCCTGCCCCCGTTCCCACCTTCTCTCACTGTCTCTGCTTTTCCATGTCTCTCTCTCTCTCTCTGTATGTTGAAGGTGGTTTCCTAAGGTCCTCAAGAGAGAGAGAGAGAGAGAGAGAGAGAGAGAGAGAGAGAGAGAGAGAAAGAGAGTGTGTGTGTGTGTGTGCAAGAGTGTGATGTGTGTGTGTGTGTGTGTGTGTGTGTGTGTGTGTGTGTGTGTGTGTGTGTGTGTGAATATGTGTGTGCATTTGTGTGTGTGTGTGTGTGTGTGTGTGTGTGTGTGTGTGTGTGTGTGAGAGAGAGAGAGAGAGAGAGAGAGAGAGACAGAGAGAGAGAGAGAGAGAGAATAAGAGCGTGTCTGTGAGCATGTGTGTATAATTATAATATATATATATATGTATGTGTGTGTGTGTGTGTGTGTGTGTGTGCGCGCGTGTGTGTGTGCGTGTGCTCGGGCGCGCGCAAAAAAATAAAGTTGTTTTAAGTGTGTTCAATAAAGAGTTTTGTTGTTTTTTTAAGTGGCAACCGTAACTTCTAGGGCTCAACAAACAGTATTGTTCAGCACCCAGCAGGTCTTCACCATACACTTCCACCCACGTCGTCATTGATTCAACAGGGGCGTACCTCTAGACCTGCCCCACTCGCCACTGACTGACTGTACCCTCAGATAGGTAGGGTAACCTTGAAAGAATCATTCAATACGGGCTCCCGGGTGCGAGAGTGAATAAAAAAAACTCCTCAGCGTGTGTTCAGATTCTTTTCCCACTCCTTGAACCCAAGGCATAATTTCTGTCTGTCTGTCTGTTTGTCTGTCTGTCTGTCTCTGTCTCTGTCAGATCGTATTTCATTAAATTCAGATCTGGAGGGAACGAACTTGAAGTTAATGAACGTTATAAAGGTAGCTTGAAAAACTGTGCATTTAGTGGATGGAACGAAGACGAAATTCAAGTACTGGCACTTTGTCCACAATATATTTTGAGAAAGAAATACTTATCCGAGCATATGCACAATTTAAGGACTCCCTTATTACCCCACTTCAAAATGTCAACAGAATTGGGACAAGAAATGTAGCAATGTTTATTTTTTATGCGTTACAACAGAGAGCAGAAAGCTCTCAGTCTTAGATGAAAGACATGTCCCTAAATTACCCTAAGCTTCTTATTTAGTTTGGTTATATCATCAGTTTATTCTTTCTAAATTTTGTTGTTAAACTAACTCAAGATTTGGTTTTTATATTTGTGTGTATGTACAATACCTGCAACCATATGTATACAGGTCGGTGGTTTTACATTAAAACAATTCTGAGTTCTGTCTGTCTCTTGTCCCGTTTTCGTTCATTTGACTTATGTTCGTCTAACCTACATCTAACTGAATTTTCTCTTTTCGTTTACGCATGAAATAAGAATAATGCTCGTTTTACCTAAAACCTACAGCACGTCAAACGGTGTCACTGGCGAGGATATTCGTCGTGACTGATACTATAGCCTGTGGTGAACACTTTATTCATATTCAAGAATGTCTGTGTCAGAGTTACCAAATTTGTCATTATTCACATTTGCATGTGCGTCTGTCACCATATTTGTTCATATTCACATAGGTATGTGTGAACACTACCACAGTCAGGAGTGACTATAATAGGGCAAACGAACACACTGAGGGTAAGGGAAATCAGGAAAATGAAAACATGATCCCAAAGGTTCTTTTTCTTCCTCTTCTTTCTTTCTTCTCTCTTCTTCTTCTTCTGCTTCGCTCGTGACCTGCAACTCCCATGTTCAATCGCACAAGCATGACCGCTTTTACCCCACCATGCTCCGTTTTCGGGGGCGTGCATGCTGACTCAGTATCTTCTTGCTTCCATAATACTGTAATTGATCTTCTAAATGCAAATGGATACATGAAGAGGGCGAAAAACAAAATTCATACGTGTGGATTGTAATTACTTTGCAATCGTGTCGGGAGCGTGATTCGTCCTCTGGCAAACTGAGATTACCCTTTAAGTAACGACCGTAGATATAGAACAGCGCTCTGGGGGTTCGCATATATCTGAGCAAAGAGGTGTACATCTGGATCAAAAGATTTATATCCAAACAGAGGCGATAAGTTTCAACCCAAAAAGTTGTATATTTTGATAAAGAGGGTGATATTTGGACCAAGAGGAATCAATACGGGTCGAGAGAGAGGTCACACCAAGGTTCCCCATACCCCATCTCAACCCAATTTTTTTCATAGCTTCATTTAAGTCGAAACCAAACAGAATTTAAAACAAAAAACTTCATTCTGTTTAATTAAGACGATGATAAAACAGCGCTTTTTTTCTGCAGCGGTACTACACGAACAATTACGATCCCCCTTACAAAGAAGGGTGTTTCTTTTTCAAACATCGTTTTAACAATGCCTTTCACATCCAAACGTTTTCAGACAATAGACCTACAACAGAATTTTAACAAAGGCGCAGCAAGCATCAATCAATGAATATGTCATTAAACACGTGTCCGCTTAAGGCATATGGTAGGATTCTTGCGAAGAACTGCACTCGTGTATGCAGAGCAAGTGCTTGAAACTTGTTTTTCAGTAACGAACACGTTTTTACCACACGTATATCAACTCCAATAGCCTTTGTCGGACCTCAAAGGGAGGGAACACTACGAACCACACCCAACCACCACGTCAGCGAAGCCACACGACCCAAGTGCGTGACCGAGAAGTTGAATAGGGAAGTAGGATTCCACAAATAAGAAACTGAACATTATGCCTGACCTATACATAAACTTAATTAACGAAATCGGAAACACCTTACTAAACAGGTTCCTCTTCTTTCTTTTTATTGTATTTCATTGATTAAATATGTATGTTCGTTGGTTGTTGTTTCTTTTAAATCTCATTCCTTCTCTTTTTTTGAAATTCCTAATGTCCGCCTAAGGGATTGGCGGTGAAGGATAGGATGAAATGCGATTGGAGGCGCGTGCGCGCGCACACACACATACACACACACACACACACACGTGCACGCGCAAGCACGCACGCACGCACGCATGCATGCACGTACTGGGAAAGTACTGGTATCGGATAATAACTGGATGAACTGTCTGTCCAGGTCAGAGGGCCATTATCTGTCACCCGCAAACTGGGCCACTCTGGTGAACTGCCATCAGCGCCTTGTTCCCACCACCACGGCGGGCGTTGATTGATCTCTGGGAGAACACGGGTTCACACTGAATCACAATCGAGCGTTTGTGGGGCACACTATTTCACACAATCGCACGCACGCGTGCACTCACGAACTACACACACACACACACACACACACACAAATAAAAGGTCACTACGAAACTAAAAATATCACACTGGCACGCACACACAGACGTACATAGAGACAGACGGGCATGCACACAGACAGTTGGACACAAACATGTAAACCCTTGGAAGTCAGTAAAACACCATGAAAATAAACTTATGTGACAGTCAGCGCGCGTGCTAGCGTGCATGTACGCCGCGTGTGCATATGTGCGTGCGTGCGTGCGTTGTGTGTGTGTGTGTGTGTGTGTGTGTGTGTGTACGTGCGTGCGTACGTGTGTATGTATGTATGTATGTATGTATGTGTGTGTGTGTGTGTGTGTGTGTGTGTGTGTGTGTGTGTGTGTGTGTGTGTGTGTGTGTGTTTTCGTGAAATTCCATGCAGAGATAACGAAATATGGGAATAACGAAATCTTGAAAATACAGCACTACTACTTGTAGTAATCGTGCTACTTCTACAAACATTGCTGCTTCTTCTACTGGTACTAGAAATGCCTCCACCACATGCACTACTATGACAAGTAATACGTAAGAAACTGGAAAAAAAAATCAACCCGAAATTCTCATTTGAATTAAAGAACAGCATTATTTTTCATTAGATATGGTTTAGGTGGGTTTTTTTTGGTTAAAAAAAATTAAATCCAGCTGTGTCGATGAACAGGACAGACACTTTGAAACCTTATTTTGATTGCCAGCAAGGGTCGTTTGACACGTGGATGACAAAGTTCAGTCTTATATCACAATAAGTACAATACAATACACACTGCGTGCTCCAGAAGTACCAAAAATCAATTTACATTTAAATATCACACCCTTACAAATTGTGTTCACATCACTTTAAGCAAGCAAACTGAATAAAGCATACATCAAAGAGAACTAATACAGTCAAATTCGACCATCCATGCATTCAGTAATTTCTTTTCTCGGTTAGATATGGTTTAGTTTGTCAGGTCAGCCAAGCAACAAAGTTATCTGACAACACAGGCATTGAACTTGGTGGTTGTTTTTTTTCACTGACAGGACAAGCATGCACTACATTCGAATAAGTAGGACATCGGTCGCATTCTTTTTCTTTCCCTCTTCGTTTCCTTTTTTTCCTCTTCCTAGAGGTCCAAACAAGAAAAAAAAGAAAGATAAATAGGTCGCTATGTGCTGCATATGAATAGTGCTATGAGGTGTATCAGGTATTGGTTAGGTTGTTAAAAATGAATGTACACAGATTACCCATACACGCGAATTTATTCTTGTTGAACCCAGATGGAAAAGGCAAAAAAAGCTGGGTTTATTTCGTCAAAACCACTTTATTTAGCCCCGGATGTGGATATATCTGGTTACAGCAGGGTGTTGGTAGCGAGCGAATATATGTTTTGTCATTATTATTGAATCAAAGAGTGAACGATTACATGTACTATGCAAGAGCGGGACGAGTCAACAATGTTCAAAGAATATGATTATCATAACTGGCGAGTGTTTACAACTGGCTATGAATAATGCATGTAAGCAACATTTTGAATGATGTGGACATAAAGTGTTTTACAGACCGTTTGATAAAAGCTACGTCTTGGTTTGCGCTCCCGATAAATTGATTATATTGTGACTGTTCAAATATGGAATGTCCCATTATCCATACTCTGCTTCTTGTTTTAGAGACAGAGAGAGAGAGAGAGAGAGAGAGAGAGAGAGAGAGAGAGAGAGAGAGAGAGAGAGAGAACAACAACAAAAAAAACTAGATGTTAATCTTGCGGTGCCATACGCGATGTCAGTTACCTCTTCTTTTTCTTAATTTTTTTTCTCTCTCAGTTCCAGGCCCAGTGAGCGAGCTATATGACTGTCCACTGACAATGCCCGGAATCTTTAGCACGGCGATAACAATTGACGCTTTAAGCCAGAGGGCTCGCTAGGTTTATAGCTCTCCCCCCCCCCCCCCCCCACACGCGCACACACACACATACATACACACACAACGGCTAACCATCGGGCACATAAAACTGCCGGCAGGATGTCCCCCGATGTCCACTATCGTTGTATGTTATGGTTCTCCGCAGGCCCTTTGAAGTGACACCCTAAGCCACTGTCGGTCGCTTTAAAGGGACGATCAGCAGACAGCCACCACTTTTATCACAACATGAACACAAGACGCAACGAAATAACCGTGGACAGTGGGCTACTGTACCATTTTGGAGGGTTGGGTGGGTGGGTGGGAGGGTGGGGGGGGGGGGGTGGGGAGTGGGAGTGGGGTGGTTGTATATCCCCCCCCCCCACCGCCACACATTGGCTACATGTGTGTGTGTGTGTGTGTGTGTGTGTGTGTGTGTTTTGGTCAAAGACGTTTTTCTGTTTCTTGTTGACAAATGAAACATCAGGAAGGCAGGCAGGCAACTGGATGATGCACGACATAAATATTTTGGCTTTCGAGTCCAACTGGCAGAAAAGGAAAAACAACAACAACAAAAAACAACAACAACAACAAAAAACAACAACAACAAAAAAACAACAACAAAAAAACAACAGGAATAACCTGTCCATGTACAGAAAACTTTCAGATGGCTAGGTGCGGTTGATAGAACTGAACGCTGCTTCAAACAGAAACACCAGCATTCAGACAACGTACAGACTGACCTACATACACGACACCACATCTGCTTGGAAAAAGAGAGAGAGAGAGAGAGAGAGAGAGAGAGAGAGAGAGAGAGAGAGGAGAGAGACAGAGAAAATGAAAGAGAGAGAAAGAGAGAGAAAGAGATAGAGCGAACAAGAGAGAGGGAGACAGAGAGAGTGAAAGAGAGAAAGAGAAAGACAGAGAGAGAAAGACAGAAAGAGAAAGACAGAGAGAGTGAAAGAGAGGGAGAAAGAGAGAGAGAGAAAGAGAAAGAGAGAGGGAAAAGAAAGAGAGATGGAGAGAAAGAGAGAGAACGAAGAAAGAGAGAGAGAGAGAGAGAGAGAGAAGAGCAGATGTCTGACCATCGCACAACCAAACACGCTGGTGAGGCATTGTATTGTGGATTTGTGTATTACCCTAACATGAAATGAAATAAAACAATCAAACAAATGCAGAAATACGTAATTAGATAGATTAAAACACCTCTTAAAAAAATCAAACAGCTACTTGGAACATGAATGGTTGAAATAAAACAAGAACATAAAAAAAGAAAAAAAGAAGAAAAAAAAGGCCACCCTCGAACAAAATCATGGCAGATAGACATAATCTTTATTCTTATGAGGAAACTCCATATTCTCTTGACGAAAGCTGCACATACCCCTGACTAACCCTACTGCTTTCTTATGCTTACCTACTAATTTGGTTGGCTGGTTAGTTGGTGTAGGCTTGAGGTGATTTTTATCCAAATAATTCGTTATTTTCTGACTATTATAAAATGCGGCAGACAAGGATAAAGAGGAGAGAGAGAGAGAGAGAGAGAGAGAGAGAGAGAGAGAGAGAGAGACCTGGTGCTCTTTCACATGTCATTTGGACAAAACTGAAATACGACAATATTAAGTGTAATGCCCAGGAAAATATTGAAAAGACTGCTCACAATCTTGTGAAAAATTTCTCTCGAAACTGTGCAACTCACAACGGGTTAACTATGGTTTTGAAATTGAATTTTTTTGACTTCTGATCAGGAGAGGGGGTTGTTTTAAAACATCTTTTTTTCACGACTGACAAGCTCGTAAAACACGTATTTCAGGCTACGACGGAAAAAGGATATTTGGCCAGCTAATTCAAGCACCACTCAAGATGAAGGTTACCATAACCAGCAGATCTAACAGCGTACCATTTAGTGTGCAAACAAAGCTCAGGGTACCCCCCCCCCCTCCGTCCCCCCTGAAGTGAGGTTCTTGATCACTGAGTGCCTTTGTTGAGTCCAAACGTTTGTTGGTTTGGCCTTATCAACAATCCACACATTCGTTGAATAACTCGGCCACGGACAACACGACACTCTTCCTCCTCCCTCACGTGTGCTCGTAAAACTGAATGCCTCAAAATACGACCACGGCAACTCTCAACAGCCTGAGTAAAGTCTGAATGACTTCCCCCCCAGTTGACCCCCAACCGTTGACCGGGGTGCTTAGCATTCAGTTTGTTTTCTTCTCCGTTGGCCCCAACAGGGCTTTGGAGTGTTGATGGTTTGGTAGCGGCGAGGTTCCGGCGACTCTGCGTAGGTCGGCAGGTAAAATCCAGCTGACGGTAGCAAACACAGCGGGAAAGAGGCTCGCTGACAGGTGAGTACGATCACGAACCTTGTACAGCTTCCCTTGACCCTGTGTGTGTGTGTGTGGCCATGAACAGTGAGAGCCGCACAACCCACTGGTCACCTTGAGGGTTCCTTTCGCGGAAGTATCTACTGTGAACCTGTTTCAGACTTGAGTGAAAAACTGTCGTCTTGTTCGGAGATGTAAAGCTATCTCGGTTACTTCAGGCAGTCTTCTTCACAACAAGTAGTTCAGTGGCTGCTGTCCTTTGCTCCCGAAGTCACTCCAAAAAGATACAGACTCTGCTGTGTTCATTTCCAAATGCTCTCCCACATCGACCTATCTCTCCTCTTCTGAAAGAAAAGCCACTGACTTCATACCGACATCATAAGTGCAAAGTCACCTGCATAATTTCACATGTCATACTCCGCCCTAACGCTCCTTTGTGCATTATTCAATATCGATGCCCTTGCCGTGTCCGCTCTTCATTTGCAGCGCTCGCGTTACAATCTAAACAGCAAAAAAGTCTCATTCATGGCGGTCGGCCACTAATCAACAAAAACTGACAAATATGTCAGGCAATCGGCATTCTTCTTCCATCGTATCTGTGATGTACCGGACACCCTGGATGGTGTACAGGTGGAGGTGACGTAAAGAGAGAATGAATGAATAAATGATATGGATATTTATATAGCCCATGTCCTCGGTCAGAGACCGAACCCGAAGCGCTTTCCAAACACGGAGTCATGTGCACAACAGGTTGCCTACCTGGGTAGATCCAACTGACAGATGCCATTGGGCCTCATCATTCGTTTCCTGTGTCATTCAATCAGGTTTCATTTACACACACACACACACACACACACACACACACACATGTATACGTGTATTACAGTTTTGGTTATTTACCCCGCCATGTGGGCAGCTATACTCCGTTTTCGGGGGTGTGCACACTGGGTATGTTCTTGTTTCTATAACCCACCGAACGCTGACATGGATTACAGTATCGTCAACGCGTGTATTTGATTTTCTGCGTGCGTATACACACAAAGGGGGTTCAGGCACTGGCAGGTCTGTACATATGTTGACCTGGGAGATCGGAAAAACCCAAAAATCTCCACCCTCAACCCGCCAGGTGCGACGGGGATCGAACCCAGGACACTCGGGAGAGAACCCAGCGCTCTGATATAACCATATTTTGACCAGCGCACCTTGTTTGCGTACTGGTGTGCTGTCCATATGGTCCCAAACACCCAGTCCATCTGTCCGTTTGTTCAGCATCATCATTGTAGGGAACAGTGCAGCCACCAGCCGCTGTGACGAAGTGGTAAGGACGAAGTTGGGGAGTTAGGATTGGGAGAACGTGGGCTCCAGCCCCATTAGAGGCAGGTTTTTGCCGCTCGTGGTCGACATCTATCCACAGTTAAAAGCGCTGCTAGCACAAATGGAAAGGCAAGGACCACACAGTCGAGGGTCATCCACTTCACCACCACCACCCCCGAAAACAGAGTATGGCTGCCTACATGGCCGGTGGTGGGGGTGGGGGGTAAAAACGGTCATAAACGTATAAGCCCACTCGTGTACATACGAGTAAACGTGGGGGTTGCAGCTCACGAACGAAGAAGAAGAAGAAGAATCCACTTCACGGATACATCTTTGTGAGTGCTGCTAATATTTCTTTCTGACTATACACAAACACACTAGATCAATCAAAAACCCTGACATGCTATAGCAAACTTCGAACACCTAGTCCAGAAAGAAAACGTCCATTTATTAAGCGTCAGACAGATACTAGGCCTTCGTCAATGTAAAAAGAGTCTTATGCATCCGAAAAAATGTAATAAAATAATAATAAAGGAAAAATAATTCCTGACCAACACTACAGGTGTCTATTTGTTGACCAGGTTGACACCACGACGCGTCCGCTTAAGAAGCGAGAGAATCAGAGCGCGCTGGTTCGAATCACAGCTCAGTCGCCGTTATTTTATCCCCCTCCACTAGACCTTGAGTGGTGGTCTGGACGCTAGTCATTCGGATGAGACGATAAACCGAGGTCCCGTGTACTAGCATGCACTTAGCGCACGTAAAAGAACCCACGGCAACAAAAGGGTTGTTCCTGGCAAAATTCTGTAGAAAAATCCACTTCGATAGGAAAAAACAAATAAACTGCACGCAGGGGGCGGGGGGGGGGGGGGGGCACTGTAGTGTTGCGACGCGCTCTCCCTGGGGACAGCAGCCCGAATTTCACACAGAGAAATCTGTTGTGACAAAAAGAGAAATACAACACTGTACAATATTTTACGAGTACAGCCTGCTCAAGTCGTCCCAAACCTATGTTTCCCCCACACAAGCAGCATCGTACTCAACCCCCCCATCACCATGAAAAATATAGAAAGTAAAATATAAAACGAAACAAAAGGTACACGCACGTCGTTTCGGTATGTGCTTGTTGCCAGTCGACGTTGCTGGGGTGACTTCACCTGCGGACCGAAACAATGGTATCGCCCCTGCTCCAAGGTCTGTTTATCTTCGGGCAACACTGCTAAGTGGTTTCAGATTTACAACGGTACTGCGACAGTTTCAGAACTCTCTTTCTCTCTCTTTGGATGTCTGTCTGTATATATCTCTCTTTCTCCCTCTCTCTGCTGTGCAGACACACACACACACACACACACACACACACACACACACACACACACACACACACACACACACACACATATATATATTTATATATATATATATATATATATATATATATAGTGTGTGTGTGTGTGTGTGTGTGTGTGTGTGTGTGTGTGTGTGAACGATGTCTATCGATGTCTATCTATGTGCATGTGAGTGTGAATACATATGTGTGCGTGCGCGCGCGTGTGTGTGCGTGTGTTTGTGTGTGTGTGTTTGTTTGTGTGTGTGTATGGGTGCGCACGCGCATGTGCATGTGTGTCTATGTCTGCAATGGTGTGTGTAAGTTATTAAAACAGTGTTATTAAAACACTGATATACATAATTACAAGTTATTTGGCAAACACTGTATGAACAAACTGCTGGGAAATGTTTATTTCAGCTGAAGGTAAAATAAGGCAGATAAGTATGATAGGTTGGGAAGTTAAAATGCTATCTGAAATCAGTTGCTTACCAAACGCTTATCATACTGTTGATATTTGTGATTTGGATGAGAAAACAGTCACACTTCGCTACAGTCTGCATAAATCCCATATTTGTACACAGTGAGCATGTGGATGAAGGATTAAATGAAGGAATGACTCTGTGTGTGTGTGTGTGTGTGTGTGTGTGTGTGTGTGTGTGTGTGTGTGTGTGTGTGTATGAACGAGGTCTATCGATGTATATCAATGTGCATGTAAGTGTGAATGCATGTGTGTGTGCGTGCGCGCGCGTGTGTGCATGTGTGCAAGTGTTTGTGTGTATGTTTGTTTGTGCATGTGTATGTGTGCGCACGCGCGCGTGTATGTGTGTCTATGTCTGCATGTGCCTGGTCCAACAGAATTCTGCTGCATGACTCGCAGATTTGGCTTTACAAGCCAACTGTCTCACCCGCCTTTCTGACTGTCTGACTGACTGTCTCTCCCCTTCTCTTTTTCGCTGTCTCTTCCCTGTTTTCTCCTCCCTTCTACCTTTCTCTTTCTGCCTGCCTTTAAATTCAGTACAGTTGATCCTTGATGCTTTCATGTAAAATCCAGTTTCCACACACACACACACACACACACACACACACACACACACACACTCTCTCTCTCTCTCTCTCTCTCTCTGTGTCTCCATTGCCATTACTACAACAAGAACTACTGCTACTATTACTAGTACTGCTGCTGCTGCTGTAGCTGTAGTTGCAGCTTTCTTGCTGTTGTGCATGAGACTCTATTGATCTTCAACGTGGTAGAACTGTTTTACTCCATACAAGTCAGTTCTGAAAAGCATCTGTCAGTCCAGTATACAAAAGATAACACAGAGAGAGAGAGAGAGAGAGAGAGAGAGAGAGACAGAGAGAGAGAGAGAGAGAGAGAGAGAGAACTGAAACGTTTAATGTCATTAGCTGAAAAGCTCTGGTGACATAGTAGGTACTAACCAGAACAAAATGGTGCAAAACATATAACATGGAACAGAAAGGAACAACAACAACAAACAAACAAACAAAAAACAGAATTGAAACAACATAAACTAATAAGAGATTTGCGACACTTTGGCGTTTTGTCATTAGCTTAAAGTAAATGTGACAAGGGAGTAATTTGCCTTTTTTTTCCAGTCGTTCATCTCCAAGGTTTGGACAGTAGACAGAAAACAAAGTACAGATAAGTCATATAATAAATATTTACGCATGTAACATGGACACACATCATATCAATACAAACACATACTAAAGTGCATATAAATCATATAATAAATATTTACGCAGGGAACATCAAAACCCATCATATCAGTACGAACACATCAAATAATTACAAAGTCGAGACTGACCACCCAAATGTAGCCCTTCCTTTTAATGTATGCTTTTTTCCTCATAGAACCCATCCTAATTGTTAATTGATTGATGAGTATTTGGACTAATGATTGACGTTTTCTGTATATTTATTGCCTCAGATACATATTTTGCAAGTGAAAGTATCATATCTTTATTTTCTGTCATCAGTTTGCCGAACAATTTTTTTTCTGCGCTGAAGCTGTATTGAAAATGGTAATATTTTCTTCGTAATAGATCGTATGTTTTGCAGTTAAATATGAAATGATTTTCATCTTCTTGGCTTTCGCCACACATTGGGCAAGGAGATGTTGCTACGTCTGAATAGAACCATCTTCTGCTGGCATTCAGTCCAAGTGCTCTCAATCTGAGCTTCGCAAAGCAGATTTTATGCCGTTTATTTGTTATAATCTTGATATACTTCTCTGTTTGAAATATTGATTTGAATGAATAGAATCATTTATACCTATCATTTCTCTCTATTTCTCCGTGTCAGTTTTGATTGTAACATGTTATAAGTCTATCTTTCAATTCCGATACAAAGCCGCTTTCATGCCCTCCTCCTTGGCTCAACCAAACAAGACCGAATCCATGTTCCGTTAGTGTTTTCTTGATGTGGAATACCCAGTTCCGTTTGCCCTTCTCCTCTTGCAGCAGCAGCATCTCGTATGCTTGTCTACATAATCGTGATGTTGGCAGTCTTGTTAGTTTGAGCCAATATTTCATGCATTTTACATTATTGATCTAATATGCAATGGGTACCTGCCGGTTTCGCCATGCATTATAGTGTTTGATGAGTGTAATGGGACACCAAGAAAGCGCTTCATTGCAATTGTGTGTACCTTTTCCATTTGGTTATTTGACATGAGTCCCCATATTTCCGCTCCATAGTTCAAGGCTGGTTCAATTTGTGTGTCGAAAGGTTTCCAGAAAAGCTGTGAGCCAGTCGAACGCAGTCTCCTGACTGATTTTAAATTTGGATTACATCTTTTTTTCCCTTTTCTATTTGCTTCATCCCACGCAGACGTCAAACTCAATTTTGTTGTGAATAACATTCCTAAATATTTATATATATTGGTTACTTTTGTTTCCCTAGCATCATTTTTCACGAGTCGAAAGATGACCTCCATTGCGGAAAACAATGATATTGGTCTTATAGAGATTTACTGTTAGTTGTAATCTGTCTGTTTCTTGCTTAAGGGCATTTAATTGATTTTATAACCCTATGGGTGTGTCAGACAAGAGAACATCATCATCAAATAGCATTAAGAACAATTCTGTTGCGACAGGTATCATTTGTATTCCATGTCTACCCTTCTTTGATAAATTCACTGCCAATTCATTGATGAAAAAGGAAAACAGCTGTGGACTTAACATACAACCTTGTTTAACCCCTCTTGGGCACTAAAAAAAAAAGAATAAACACCTTTGTCACGAACACATACAAGTGCAGAATCGTAGATGCTTTTAACAGCTATGTAAAACTTCCAATGTTCCCCGCTGTTTCTTAGAGTACTCCACAGAATGTGTCTGTTCACAAAATCAAATGCTTTTTTGAAGTCTACGAATGCTACTTATAGCTTAGTCTTACGCAAAAGATGCTTTTGGACTAAAGCGTGTAAAGTAATTATATGGTCGACAGTACAATAACCTGTTCTAAAGCCCGCCTGTTCCTCTGTGTTTTTTTTTCTCTTCTAATTCTGTCCATTTTTTAAATCTTTGATTTAAGATGTGTGTATACACTTTACTAATTGTACTTGTCAAGGCTACTCCTCTGTAATTGTCCGGGTTGTTTGTGTCTCCCTTTTTATGTGTAGGCACAATAATGGATTTTGCCCTGTCCAGTGGAAATGTTCCACTTTCAAATAATTTGTGAAATAGGGTAACTAGGAATTTCAGAGAGAGAGAGAGAGAGAGAGAGAGAGAGAGAGAGAGAGAGAGAGAGAGAGAGAGAGAAGGTAAATGGGTTTGACTAAGTGCAGGTAGCGTAGCCCTGTGTATTTTCTGGTGAAACCTAGTCTTTTCTGAAATCAGTACTGGTGGTATCTGAAATCGCCCCTCGTCTTATCTCAAAACATCGTATAAAATCAAAACACGTACAAAACACACACAATTTGGACAAAGATCACAACGAAAGTTATGCCCAGTCTAACTGTACAAATCACAGGGAGGCTAACAGCTCTAACTTTAATTACCAAACCCTGTTTGGCGATATCGTCCGAACATTAGGTCTGAGACGGCTTGGTTTACTCTCTGAACCCGACAAGGCTTTTTACAATTATACTCTCGGCACAAAAGCCACCTGTGTGCATGTGTGCTTTTGGGGGAGGGGTGGGGGGGTTGGGGGGGGGGTGTGAAGGAAAGTGAGGGGTGGAGGGGAGGGGGCGGGGGCCGGGGGGGAGGGGGGGAGGAAGGTGTGTCTGTGGGTCTCTGTGTGCGTGTGTATCTGTGTGTCTGTGTGCGTGCTGACCGCCCCCGTGTGACAAAGAGAAGGAACGGAGTCAACGGTTTCCCGGTTTGTAGGTGTCACCTTTTGCCCCTGTGACCTATTCCCCCCTCCCATCCACCCTATACCAACCCGCCACACCCTACCCGACACCTCCCTTGGGCCAACTACCAGGCCTCCACTGATTATTGTCCCCCAACTGGACACACGAGAAGTGTTGTGGGTCAGTGGGAAGGCGTGAGACAGAGAAGGACAGGGAGGGTGAAGAAGGGGGCAGGCGGAGCTCTGGATGGGGGCAGGGGAGAGAATTCATGAGAATGCTAATAGTTTATGGTCCATGGTCTCTTCAAGAAGGGGAGAGTGAACGAATACCTTATAAAATATTCGATTTTTTTCCCTATTTCAACGAAATGATTCTATAAATGAGAGAAACAACAATTCATTACATACTACGAAGTTACAATTTCTCTAAGTGTGAATGTTTTAAACACGACAGATTACACACACAGGTAGGTGAGAGAGGGGGGTGGGGGTAGAGAGACAGAGAGAGGGACGGAAACAGACAGAGACAAACAATCAGACAGACAGACAGAGAGAGACGAAGTCAGAGAGAGAGAGAGAGAGAGAGAGAGAGAGAGAGAGAGAGAGAGAGAGAGAGATACGAAAAGAAAACAATGACAATAAAAAAAAAATCATGATTTTTGTTTTCATGTCTTCTTTTCGAATACCAACGACGGATTCTTATGTCCATTATTTCAAGTGAAAAGACAAATGGCGACTTGACCAGCAGCCTGCCATTACTATAGCACTGATCACAACACAATCGTACCAAGAAGAGAGGAGATAAGAACGGAGCTTGACAGTTTGTATTCATGGCAACTTCTTCTTCGTTCGTGGGCTGCAACTTCCACGTTCACTCGTATATTATAGGAGTGGGCTTTTACGTGAATGATCGTTTTTACCCCGCCATGTAGGCAGCCATACTCCGTTTTTGGAGATGTGCATGCTGAGTATGTTCTTGTTTCCATAACCCACCGAACGCTGACATGGATTACAGGATCTTTAACGTGCGTATTTGAAATTCTGCGTGCGTATACCCAAGAAGGGGGGTTCAGGCACTAGCAGGTTTGCACATATGTTGACCTGGGAGATCGAAAAAACCTCCATCCTTTACCCACCAGGCGCCGTTACCGAGATTCGAACCTGGGACCCATATATATGGCAACAAACGGAACTGTCCCACGCATTCAGGGTTAGACATCTAATCAAAAGGGTGATCATAAACGGTAAGAAGGATTACTTCCCTTAAACTGATCGAACTGCATGCACGTCAGGTTAGCACTAGCTCTCTGTTGAAGATCTGCTATTAAAAAAAAAAATGTTTTGCGAACAAAATCGAACAGGAACGGATAGTGACAATTATTTTTTGGAAGGTTGTTGGACATTTATGAGTCTGCATGGTTTACACAGTCAGCGTCATAACAAAAATTGGGGACACTCAGACAATAACATGACGAGTAAGAGTCTTAAGCAAAAAAAGGAGAAGAAAAAAACAACAACAAAAACTTTCCCACTCTTCATTCAGTCTGGGGGATATTACCACTTCTAGTTCTATAGAAATAAGTAACTAAATAAAAGCGAAAAGAAAAAAGAAAGAAAAATAAACAACAAAAAGCAAATCCTATTGTTGATGGGTTGTGTTTTTCCTTCACAATA
The DNA here is from genome assembly GCF_041734735.1 of Babylonia areolata. Taxonomy (NCBI): domain Eukaryota; kingdom Metazoa; phylum Mollusca; class Gastropoda; order Neogastropoda; family Buccinidae; genus Babylonia; species Babylonia areolata. Next base: position 23,560,182 of record NC_134895.1, read on the forward strand.
AATGTAGACTCGGGTAAGAGACAAGAAAGGTGAGAACCCAGACATTCTTCAGCACGAACCGTGAACAAACCTCAGAGACTTCAAACTGCTGCACAGACTTTACAAATGAAATCCCTAGAAAATAACAAACTATTCAAGAAAGAAAAGGACATTACCTCGTGCAAGCAGTCAAACATTGTCAAAACACAAAGTCCTGACTACAACCCCCCCCCCCCCCCCGCCCCCCCCCCCCCAAAAAAAAAGAAACAAAAGGCTCCACGAAAACTTGTTGACACATGTAAATTTCCCCTGGAAAATATGGAATCAATTAGACTCCTCTTGGGAGAGAGGGAAAGGGTGTGTGTGTGTGGGGGGGGGGGGGGGGGGGGGGGCAGGCAGAGCAATACTGACGAAGTTCTTGCTCCATGAGAGCAAAAAGTGTTGGGTGGGAGGGGGACTAAGAGGGACTAGAACACATAGATGGTCATCCAAATCCGCTGTTTTAATGGATGAGAGAGAGAGAGAGAGAGAGGAAACACACTAACAAGGCAAAGACTGTAGGATCAGTGACAGGGGAGTAACAACAGAAACAGCGCTTATAATATGACCGACAGCTTTTGTCAGCAGACTGCTGTGATTGTAAATATCAAGTAATACCATGCTGAAACGATCCCAAAGTTCTGCGCTCGCTACTATACTTCACCCCCAGCGGCCCCCACCCCTTCCCCCGTAGCCATCCCGTGGGCTGCGAACAAAACGGACACTGCACTGCCATAGAACAGTGTTACTTTTCCTCCTTCCATTGTTCGACTGTCGAAGCGAATTTCTTCCAGATTTTTGTCTGGGATGGCGGTCTTGCATTCATTTTAAACGCGCTGAGTCGTGCGTGCGTGCATAGTCAGAAGGAATGAGAGCTTGCCTTGGTGACAAATGACAAACAACGTCAGCGTATGTGAGATACAAGACAGGCACGTGCGTGGACATCTATCTAGCAGATGTGATGTGGCGAATATGGATTTGCCTGAACGCAGTGACGCCTCCTTGAGACACTGAAACTGTCTTAACGGGTGAATGTCAAACTGTTAACTCTAATCTGCAAAAAAACATCCCTGCGGCAATTCTTAACACAAACGACGGGTTTTACTACAAGGGGAGCTCAGCAAATAACAGCGTCATAAATAACAGAACTAAACTGGTAAGGATCAGTCCTAAATATTTACTCGGTACTTTTTCTTCGGGCAAGTTGTTTTTATGGTGTCGTAAATAGAGACTGAAGGGTTTGGGGGCTGTCATGACTCTCAAGCTAACCGAGTCAGTCGTTACCCCTCTACCCCACCCCCTCACCCCAGCCCTACGTCCTTTCCTCTCACTACAATATAACACCAACTCCATTTCAGTTCACCGTTTCATATCTTACTCCAACCCCCCACCCCCTCCGTTCTCTTCGCTGAACAGTCCTTCCTTCCATCATCATCATCACCACCACCACTACCATCATCATCATCACCACCACCACCACCTACATCATCATCATCATCATTCATTTTGCCCAGCGACTCATTATTTTCGCTGCGATATACTGTTCTTGTCAGTTCGTCGCGTATTTCCACTCGTGCCCCCCCCCCCCCCCCCCCCTTAACCCCGCTCCCCTCCAGACCCCCCCCCCCTCCCCATTCAGCCTACATGGCAGAGGTCACGCACACGATGATCTCTGACCCTACACTTTAGATGGATGCAAGTGTGTTGGCTACGCCCGAGAACGCACACAGGTTTCTGAAATACGATGTGAAAGGCGAGAAAGTCCATGTATTGTTCTGATTACACGTTGCTGCTACACAATCGTGCGCGTGCCTTGCCGTGAGCGTGCGCGCGCGCGCGGGTGTGTGTGTGTGTGTGTGTGTGTGTGTGTGTGTGTGTGTGTGTGTCCATATCTTTATATATCTTCGTATATATATATATATATATATATTTTTTTTTTTTTTAGAGAGAGAGAGAGAGAGAGAGTTCCTTTTCAGACGTGTACTTTTCGCTGTGTATTTCTGTCTGTTTTTATATTATGTGTATTTTATATCAGTCTGTTGAATGTTTTTTCTTTTTGTTGTTTTTTTTGTTTGTTTGTTTTTTGTTGTTGTTTTTTTCACTGTATGTAATCATCCCTTGAAATGGGCATTTGACATAATCAGTACAATATTCAGGTTAAGACTCACTCAGACTCTCTATCTACAAAGAAAGGTGGCTAACGAGAGTAATTCAATTTGTCCATTGTGTCAAGAACCGAGGGAAGATGAGAGCTGCATTTTATCTTGTGCAGTTCAGCTCTTAGTGACATCAGACAAAAGTTTATTCCTTCAAAATATTTCCGAAATCCACGTGCTTTTAAATTTAGTTTGCTGGCATCGTCCATAAGAAAGAGTGATGTTCGGGATTAGTAAATTTTCTTCGTACAATGTACTTAAATTTACAAATGCTGTACTGTCTTGATGATATGATTTGAAGATCAGTTTCGTTTGACGTGACCATTGATACACACACACACACACACACACACACACACACACACACACACATATATATATATATATATATATATATATATATAACATTTTAGTATGGCTGTGATGTACTTGTATGTTTATGTACACCCCCTCATGAGGGGCTGTGACCTAATTATGAATAAAGTTTCCGCATCCACATTCGCACTCTCACTCTGTCCCTGCTTCATGGAAAAAAAACAACAACACTATCCTCTCGCTCTCTCTCTTTCTGTGTGTGTGTGTGTGTGTGTGTGTGTGTGTGTGTGTGTGAGAGAGAGAGAGAGAGAGAGAGAGTGCGCGCGCTTCATGGCAAAACAACAACAAAAACAACACAAAAACAACCTCTCTATCTCACTCTCTCTCTCTGCTTCATTGCAGACTCTCTCTAACTCTCTCTCTGCTTCATTGCAGACTCTCTCTCTCACTCTCTGCTTCATTGCAGACTCTCTCTCTCTCTCTCTCTGCTTCATTGCAGACTCTCTCTCTCACTCTCTGCTTCATTGCAGACTCTCTCTCTCTCTCTCTGTGCTTCATTGCAGACTCTCTCTCTCTCTGCTTCATTGCAGACTCTCTCTCTCTCTCACTCTCTGCTTCATTGCAGACTCTCTCTCTCTCACTCTCTGCTTCATTGCGGACTGTCTCTCTCTCTTACTCTCTGCTTCATTGCAGACTCTCTCTCTCTCTCACTCTCTCTGTGCTTCATTGCAGCCTCTCTCTCTCTCTCACACTCTCTCTGTGCTTCATTGCAGCCTCTCTCTCTCTCACTCTGTGCTTCATTGCAGCCTCTCTCTCTCACTCTCTCTGCTTCATTGCAGACCCTCCCTCCCCCCCTCTCTCTCTCTGTGCTTCATTGCGGACTGTCTCTCTCTCACTCTCTCTCTGCTTCATTGCAGACTCTCTCTCTCTCTGTTTCATTGCAGACTCTCTCTCTCCCTCTCTCTCTGTGTGCTTCATTGCAGACTCTCTCTCTCTCTCTCTCTCTCTCTCTCTGTGCTTCATGGCCAAAACAAAACAACAGGACAACGAAGCAAACAAGGGGAACTCACCGGGCGGCCTGGTGGGCCGAGGGGTGGGCAGGGTGGTGGGGCGGGCGGTGGTGGGGGCGGCCGTGGTCACGCCGTGGCAGTGGGCCCAGTAGTCTGGGCAGCAGTCGTAGGAGGTGAGGTTGCAGAAGATGTCGCAGTAGCACTCGGTGCCCAGGATGGGCACGGCGCAGTTGTCGTCCCTGCCGACGCAGCAGTCCTGCCCCGCTGGGCGGCGCGCGCACCACGGACCCGCCAGGTCGGGCCCCCACTCGGCGAAGAAGGACCACGTTGTGGGCACACACAGCGTCACCACCACCACCGCCAGGGTGTAAGCAACGTGTAGCGATCTCATGATGGGGTTTTCATGAACTGACACCTCTCCTGAAAAACGAACCGACAGCAGCGGCCAGGCGACCGTCTCCTAAAAAAAAAAAGGAGTTGTATGGAAAAGCTTTGAAGTCGAGAGAAAACGTTTAGTATCGAATAAGAATTCTTTTTCATGAACCGGTTTTTTGAAATCGAAAAAAAAAAAAAAAAAAAAAAAATCAGCTACCAATTATTTTCAAAGAATGTTCGTCGTTGAAATTCCGAATATCAGTTAAGAATCAGAAGATCGTAGTGGTCAACAAGCAGGCCAAATGCAGGACAAGAAAACACGAAAAAGAGTTGATTACACCCAGATGAATGAAAACCAACATCGATTTCCACTGTTCTCTCAACACAGGACAGGCACAGAACCCCCCACCAAGGTATTTTCGTCGCTCAAACACTTCCTGTTTCACCTTGTCATCAAGACGTAATCACGTCATTGACAATGTTAGCATTCCTCAGGCTAACCAACAGACAGCGCAGTCCTGTCAACAAGGGTCACTCAAGTCGTGTACCCCCACGCTCTGACTGGGAGAGCTTTGCTGAGTCAACGGAATTCCATTTTGACAACCTGCCCGACCCGAACAGCTAGGTCTGTCTCCTCGTCAATCCTCGGTGATCCTGTGGAAGAGAACAGACGATTCAGATCAGAACAGCGTAGGTATTTGCATGTGTTTTTTTTTTCTAATTAAAAAAAGTGATACACTGAGAGGGTTCTAGTAGAAAAAAAGAAAGAAATTTACTACATTTTAAAATTAATGCTTGGTGACTGCGACGAATAGTTTTCTTTTATTCAATTTACTACACTTTATGGTTCATGCTTGGTGATTGCAATGAATAGTTTCATTCATTTATAACAAATGAGGTAAGGTAGGGTAAGGAGTTTTAACTTCTCATCGTCTTCACATCGCATTTTTGTATCTTCCACTTTGCACTGGGTGTTAGTATCCTAATTTACCGTATCGTATCGTATAATAATAATAAATAATAATAATGGTACTTATATAGCGCTGAATCTTGTGCATAGACAAATCTAAGCACTTTCGCACCAGTCATTCTCACGCACGCATAACTCTAAAACTGGAGAAACTAAAGACAAGGAAGAGGCAGGGAAGGGAGGCTATTTTGGGAAGAGGTGGGTTTTAAGGCCAGACTTGAAAGAGCTGAGTGTAGAGACTTGACGAAGCGAAAGGGGAAGTTCATTCCAATTGCAAGGTCCAGAGACAGAGAAAAAACGGCGGCCAACAGTCGAGAGTTTGAATCTGGGTATGCGTAAGTGGAGTGGATCCGAAGCTGGTCGTAGTGAGCGAGATGGAGTGTAGAGGTGAAGGCAGCCACAGAGATAGGAAGGGGCTGATTTGTGAATACATTTGTAGCATAGAGTGTTGATCTTGTACTTTATTCGGTGTGAGACAGGGAGCCAGTGGAGATGTTGCAAAAGAGGAGTGATGTGCTCAGATCTTTTCTTTCTGAGGACGAGTCGGGCAGCAGAATTTTGTATGCGCTGAAGGGACTGAATGGATGAAGCAGGCAAACCAGACAATAGAGATATACAGTAGTCAAGGCGAGAGAGAATGAGAGAAACGACAAGTCTAGATGTTGCGTTAATGGACAGATATTTCCGGATGGAACTGATGCGCCGCAGTTGACAGTAGCAGGACTGACATGTCTGATTGATAAATTTTTGCATGGACAGTGTGTTGTCAAGGACAACGCCGAGGTTCCTGACTGAACTGGACAGAGGGATGGATGTACTGCCAAATTTGATTGTATTAGTTGTAATGGAAGAGAGTTTTTGTTTAGTTCCTATGATCATTGCTTCAGTTTTGTCCGCGTTCAATTGTAACTTATTTAGAGTCATCCATTAGATGTTTCTTGCAAGAGCGACAACAGTTTTTCAGGTGTATCACTGTTCTGGAGTTGAGTGTCATCAGCATAAGAATGATGACTGACATTATGGCGGTTGATAATTTCAGCGAGAGGAGCAGTGTACAGTGTGAAGAGCACTGGGCCTAAAACAGATCCCTGTGGGACTCCATGTTCAATTTTAACGGGTTCAGACTGGAAATTGTCAACAATGACAGACTGGAATCGATCAGTGAGATAAGATTTGAACCAGTTTAGAACAGTGCCGTTGATACCAGTAGGTTATTCAGGATGTGGAGGAGAGTGGTTTCGGTGCTGTGGTCAGCACGATAGGCAGACTGAAATGGGTGGATGAGAT